>NW_026111610.1:1129549-1351735 GCF_024679095.1 Eriocheir sinensis | reverse complement strand
TCTTTAAAAGTACAGCCAATCAACAAAAGTGTAAAAGCATTCGGATTCAGCGACCCTGATTTATCTTAAAATGTTTTAACATCCTTAAAAAATATATATATATATATATATATACTATATATATATATATATACATATATATATATATATATATAGTATATATATATATATATATAAATATATATTTATATATAAATCCATATATATATATATATATATATATATATATATATATATATATATATGTATATTTTAAGCCACTCAACGACTGGCTGAAAATTCCAGCTTGGTGGCACCAGTCCGGGCGTTGAGCTCGCGTCCTCCCTGAGCACTTGAGGTCAACACACTATCCACACACACATACACATATATATATATATATATATATATATATATATATATATATATATATATATATATATATATATATATATATATATATATATATATATATATATATATATATATATATATATATATATATATATATATATATATATATATATATATATATATATATCTATATATACTATATATATATATATATACATATATATATATATATATATAGTATATATATATATATACGTATATTTTAAGCCACTCGGCTGAAAATTCCAGCTTGGTGTTCGTGATCATGCTGAGCTCATGTCTCCCGAAATGGGGTCATGCCATACAGCTATATATATATATATATATAGATAGAGAGAGATATATATATATATATATATATAAGGCAGAGGCATATATATATATATATGCAGCATATATGGGGAGGCGGTGGCTGAATGGATAGCGTGATGACCCCGCGTTCAGGAGGACGCTGAGCTCAACGCCCGATCGGTGCCACCAAGCTGGAATTTTTCAGCCGCCGCCGAGTGGCTTAAATCACCTACTGTGCTGTCAGAAGACCACCTATCAACCTTGAACCTGGATTCTAGGATTAAAGATGAGCTCTGGGAGGCAGCATGAGTAATGCAAGATGGTGCCACTATAAACACTCACCTGCGCCAGAACGTGCTCGGCGGACCAATCAGGCCCCACCGGGAAGAAGCCTTGGACCGACCATCACTGTGGAATTCAGGATCCACTGGAAGAAACCTACCGGCGCACACAGGCCACGACGTAAATATATATATGTTACAGGGAATATGTAAAACTAGGGATTTAACACGTAGACTCTGAAATATCCAGAGAGGATTTCATGTCCCCAACCAATCGCTGTGACCATCAGCAAATACCTAATGAAATCTCTAAATTTTGTGGGGATTTCGTGAAATCACCTGGTTTATATATAGGTGTCCTGATACACAAATTCCCTGTTTGGATGATATTGAGTGAATGTGTAATGGTTGTGTGTGTGTTGTATGGCTGTGTGTGATGGTTGTAATGGTTGTTAACGACCCAACTGCAATCTCCATTATAGTTTTCCTCCACCAATAACCTGTCTCTACCAGCAGTGCTATCTCTCTCTCTCTCTCTCTCTCTCTCTCTCTCTCTCTCTCTCTCTCTCTCTCTCTCTCTCTCTCTCTCTCTCTCTCTCTTTTTTTTTTTGTTTATTTTTATATCTCTCTCTCTCTCTCTCTCTCTCTCTCTCTCTCTCTCTCTCTCTCTCTCTCTCTCTCTCTCTCTGCCAAGAATCTAGCTTACAATAAGGCCTTCAGCACAAACAACAGACTTCAGTCCCTTGCTCACAAAGAAAAACGTCCAGTTCGCTAATCCCTGTGGAACAATTTTTACTATGAGATTCAGACTTGTTCCTTCCTGATGGCATTCACTTAAACCCTGTTGGAGCAGCCCGTTTCGGGAGGCTGCTCTGTGACCAAGTGGCTCTTCGAAAGCCAAAAAAACGCGGAGGCGAGAGTACCAGCAGCTCCACCGTAAGGGACAGTAGGAGGCGGTGACGTGGGAGGCGTGGGAGGTACTGTAGGAAGCGGTGGCGGAGGACAGGACGAGGCGGTGGCCGGGTCGGCGTGCGAGGGACAGGAGGAGGAGGCAGAGGCGGGGTGGCGCAGAACGACTGAAGGAGGCGGTGGCGCGGTGGGCGTGCGAGAGACAGCGGGAGGCGGCGGCGGTGGTGGCCTTCAAAGGACACTTGGAGGCGGCGGCGGGGTTGGCGTGCGAGGGACAGGAGGAGGCGGTGACGGGGGTGGCGTGCGAGGAACCATATGAGGCGGTGGCGGGGTTAGCGTGCGAGGGACAGGAGTAGGCGGCCGCGTGGTTGGCTTTCGAAAAGCAGGAGGAGGCGGAGGCGGGGGTGGAGTGCGAGAGTCAGGAGGAGGCGGTGTCGGGGGTGGCTTGCGCGGGACAGGAGGAGGCGGTTTCGGTGACGGCGTGCAGAGACAGGAGGGATCCCATGGTGGGAACAGGAGGTGGCGTTGGTGGTGTGCGAGGGACAGTAGGATGCGTTGTCGGGAGTGGCGTGCGAGGGACAGGAGGAGACTGTGGCGGGGGTGACGTCCTAGGGAAAGGAAGAGGCGGTGGCGGTGGCTTGCGTGCGAGGGACAGGAGGAAGCGGTGGCGGGGCAGGCGTGGGAGGGACAGGAAGAGGCGGTGGCGGGGTTGGCGTGCGAGGGACAGGAGAAAACGGTGGCGAGGGTGCCTTGCGAGGGACAGTAGGAGGCGGTGGCGGGGTGGCGTGGGAGGGACAGGAAGAGGCGGTGGCGGGGTTGGCGTGCGAGGGACAGTAAGAGGCTGTGTCGAGGTTGGAGTGCGAGGGACAGGAAGAGGCTGACTTGGGGTGGAGTGGGAGGGACAGGAGGATGCGGTGGCCGTGCGAGGGGCAGGAGGAGGCGGTGGCGGGGGTGTCGTTCGAGGGACAGTAGGAGGTGGTGGCGTGGGTGGCGTGGGAGGGACAGTATGAGGCTGTAGCGGGGTTGACGTTCGAGGGACAGTAGGAGGCGGTGGCGAGGGTGACGTGCGAATGACAGGAGGAGGTGGTGGCGGGGTTGTCGTTCGAGTGACAGTAGGAGGCGGAGGCGTGGGAGGCTTGCGAGGTACTGTAGGTAGCGGTGGCGGAGGACAGGAGGAGGCGGTGGCCGGGTCGACGTGCGAGGGACAGGAGGAGGCAGAGGCGGGGGTGGCGTACGAATGACTGAAGGAGGCGGTGGCGCGGTTGGCGTGCGAGAGACAGAAGGAGGCGGCGGCGGTGGTGGCATGCAAAGGACAATAGGAGGCGGCGGGGGGGTTGGCGTGCGAGGGACAGAAGGAGGCGGTGGCGGGGGTGGCGTGCGAGGAACCATATGAGGCGGTGGCGGGGTTAGCGTGCGAGGGACAGGAGGAGGGGGCCGCGTGGTTGGCTTTCGAAAAGCAGGAGGAGGCGGAGGCGGGGGTGGAGTGCGAGAGTCAGGAGGAAGCGGTGGCAGGGATGGCGTGCGAGGGACGGTAGGAGGCGGTGGCGGGGATGGCGTTCGATAGATAGGGTAGGCGGTGTCTGGATGACGTGCGAGGGACAGTAGGAGGCGGTGGCAGGGATGGCGTTCGACAGATAGGAGGAGGCGGTGTCTGGGCTGGCGTGCGAGGGACAGTAGGAGCAGTGGCGGGGTTTGCGTTAGAGGGACAGGAGGAAGCAGGCTGGGATGGCGTAAGGGGACAGTAGGGAGGCGAGCCTGGCGGGATGGCGTTCGATAGATAGGAGTAGGCGGTGTCTGTGTTTGCGTTAGAGGGACAGGAGGAAGGGGTGGCGAGGTTGGCGTGCGAGGGGCAGTAGGAGATGGTGGCGGGGATGGCGTTCGATAGATAGGAGTAGGCGGTGTCTGGGTTGGCGTGCGAGGGACAGTAGGAGGCAGTGGCGGGGTTTGCGTTAGAGGGACAGGAGGAAGCGGTGGCGGGGATGGCGTGCGAGGGACAGTAGGAGGCGGTGGCGGGGATGGCGTTCGATAGATAGGAGTAGGCGGTGTCTGGGTTGGCGTGCGAGGGACAGTAGGAGGCGGTGGCGGGGATGGCGTTCGATAGATAGGAGTAGGCGGTGTCTGGGTTGGCGTGCGAGGGACAGTAGGAGGCAGTGGCGGGGTTTGCGTTAGAGGGACAGGAGGAAGCGGTGGCGGGGATGGCGTGCGAGGGACAGTAGGAGGCGGTGGCGGGGATGGCGTTCGATAGATAGGAGTAGGCGGTGTCTGGGTTGGCGTGCGAGGGACAGTAGGAGGCGGTGGCGAGGTTGGCGTTCGAGGAACAGGAGGAGGCGGTCGCGAGGTTTACACTCGAGGAACAGGAGGAGGAGGTGGCGAGGTTGGCTGTCGAGGGACAGGAGGAGGCGGTCGCGAGGTTTACGTTCGAGGAACAGGAGGAGGCGGTGGCGAGGTTGGTGTTCGAGGGACAGGAGTAGGCGATGGAGAGGTTTGTGTGCGAGGGACAGCAGGAGGCGGCGGCGGGGATGGCGTTCGTGTGACACGAGGAGGCGGTGGCGGGGGTGGCGTGCGAGGGACAGGAGTAGGCGGTGGCGGGGGTGGCGTGCGAGTGACAGGAGGATGTGTTAGCGTGGGTGACATTCGAGGGACAGGAGGAGGCCGTGGCGTGGATCTTGTGCGAGGGACAGGAGGAGGCGGTGGCGTGGGTGGCGTTCGAGGGACAGGAGGAGGTGGTGGCGTAGGTGGCGTGCGAGAGACAGGAGGAGGCGGTATCGGGCTTTTAGTTCTTTCAGCTGTTCCTCATTTCTCTCTCTACCTCATGATATACAAATCCCTGTTTTCCTCGCCTTGCTGTCTTTACCTCACAGTTATTCATCGTTTTAGTTCTCTCTTATAGACTAGCTCATGAAATAGTCGTGACCTATATTTTGTTCTCCCTCTCATTCTGCATCATTCCTTGGAACGTTATTCCTATTCCCATGTTTTCTTTTCTAAATATTCTTCCTTAAATTATTTCTCCCATTAACTATCTTATTCTCCTTCCTTCCTTCCTTCCTTCTTCCCTCCCTTTCTTAATATGCATCTTTCCTCCTTTTTATTTTCCTTAGACTCTTTCTTTCATCCTTTTTTTTTTTTTCTCATATTGACTTATTCGATGTTTTTTTATATATTTTTCTCATTATTTCAATCTCTCTTCTCTCTTCTCCGTTTACCGTTTACCGTTGATGATGTTTCAGGCCCCGCTCCGCTGCTGGTGCAGTGCTCTGCGAGGGCCGTCAACAATTACGATGTTAGCCTCGATAACAATCTCCGATGCACTTATTTACAACATCGTAGTGAGTGAGTGAGTCGTGATTGCTTTCATGAATAGCCTACTGATGCCCTTTTGATAAAACTTGGCATAATCAAAGTCACTTGGCCGTGTTTGGGTTCACACTAAATTATTTCCAACACACTGAACATTTAACACACAATTTGTCTTTGAGTACAGACACTAATTAATAGCCATGATCGGTAATGTTACGAATTCTCTCAATTTCGGTTTGAAGTACTACACAACACTGATCATTCACTGAGTGGTTGATTTCAGGCTTCTTGTACCTCACACAATCCTTCAACGCAATCCTTCGATTTGTGATCGTCAGTGCATTTGAAACATTTTTGGGCCTTTCCATTGCTCTTAACAGTACAGTTGACCTCAAAATGGCCGTATCTCTGACAATGATAGCATCTAATTGCACGGAATCTGTCTCTCCCTGTTTATATTCTCCATTCTAATTTCAACTTGTCCTGATTCTTGTGAGTCAGCTCTCTCACAGTTGGATCACACCTCAGAATGTAGTGCATTGTGCCGCCAACTGCAGGCTTACTAAAAAACAGCTCAATCTTATTCTCAGCACCCTCAGTTGTGTGTAAGAACTCATTGCGGTCTAAGATGGCCTCCTTTATTTTTTCCTTGGACTCCTCATTTTCAACATTGCATATCATTATCTCTGGCTTCATCTTTCCAACACTCTTGGTACTAAGACACCAATTGTTGAGCAGCCTCATCCCTTGTGTTCTCATTGTCAGAGTTCATGACAATAAAATTATTACCTCCATTTGTGAATCTTGAATCAGTTATGTGAATGCCATTCAATGACTGGGAGACTTCATCCTTCATATCTGTTGCCTTCTTTTCCTGGTTAGAAGCTTCCACAACAATAAATTCTTCCTGACTTCCCTGTCTCTCTTCGCCACCTCAGCCCAACTAAGATTTGCCTTGTCTGCACGAACCGCGTCAGCAACTGATCCCAGCTCCTCCTGCACCTTCTCAGCCCTTGCTTCAACCTCATCGATCCCTAACACTAGATATATCTTTAGATAATTCTTGGTTGAATTCACCCATTTTTACCACAATGCTGGTAGCCAGAGATGCGTTATGGAGGCATGGGGTGCAAATGCAGTTAGTTTTATGTATATTGCTTTATTCCAGACAAATGAGCACACTCCACATGACACCATTCAGGACACAAAGAGCATCCAATCCACTTCTCGCCTGTGAAATCCTCACAAGCGAAACACAAAACTTATGTGTTTTCCTCGATCTTAGTCATTTGTACTGGGTGGGGTAGGGTGACATGATCACTTGACAGTAGCCTCTAGTTTTTAGGGTTAATTAATTTATTCTACTGGCTCTGTGTGCGCTATGCATTATATAAATACAACGTATTATTATATTATTCCACAATATTCCAATACAACGACCCCTAGCCCTCTCAACTGAACCAAATCGCTTCAATTTCGCTCACTGCCCACCCCACAATACATTTAACATACTGGAAATTGGAACACCACAACATGGTGTGCCCAGGGCCCCCACAACTCTAAATCCGGCCCTGTGTGTGTGTGTGTGTGTGTGTATACTTAGAAAAATTCATAAGGAATTAACACACGCACACACACACACACCTCACCTGCAACACTGTATATATACAGAGAGAGAGAGAGAGAGACAGAGAGAGAGAGAGAGAGAGAGAGAGAGAGAGAGAGAGAGAGAGAGAGAGAGAGAGAGAGAGAGAGAGTTACCGATTATTTCTAGTGCTACGTTATCTTGAGTCTCTCTCTCTCTCTCTCTCTCTCTCTCTCTCATATATATATACATCATTATTATCAAATGTTCATAAAAATATATATACAAAATACACATAAATGATGTAATTACGTATGAAAATATATATACAAAATACACATAAAATAATGTAAAATCGCATCAAAATAAATACACAGAGTATTAATAAAGTAATGTAAATTTGTATGAAAATAAAGATGCAAAAAAACATATAATAACGCAATTTTTTTTATAAAAAAATATATGTACAAAAATACACATAAGATAATAATTTTTTTATGAAAATAAATAGACAAAATGCACATACAATAAGGAAAATTTGTATTGAAATAGATATGCAAAATACTTATAAAACAATGTAAATTTGTTTCAAAATATAAGCGAATACACATAAAATAAAATAAATTTCAATAAAAATATATATACAAAATACACATAATTGACGTAATTACGTATGAAAATATATATACAAAATACACCTAAAATAATGTAAATTCGAATCAAAATAAATACACAAAATAAGAATAAAAGAATGTGTATTCGTAGGAAAAAAAATATACAAAATAAACATAAAATAACGTAAATCTGTATAAAACTATATACAAAAATACACAAAAGTAATTTAAGTTTGTATGAAAATAGATATACAAAACATGTATAAAAAAAAGCTAAATTTGAGTTAAAATATATACTGTAAATACATAAATAATGTAAATTTGGATCAAAATATATAAACAAATATGCATAAAATAACGTAAATTTGTTTAAAAATATATAAACAAAATACACATTAAATAGTGTAATACGTATAAAAAAAATATGTATACAAAATACATATATAATAATGTAAATTCGTATCAAAATAAATAAACAAAATAGCAATAAAATACTCTAAATATGTATGAAAAAATATATATACAAAATTCACATAAAATAACGCAAATTTGTAAAAAAATATATATAAACAAAAATGCACATCTAATAATTTAAATTTGTATGAAAATACAAATACAAAAAACACATAAAATAAGGCAAATTTGTATGATAAGAATACAGAATACACATTAAATAATGTAAATTTGTATAAAATAGCAACAAAATTGCACATAAAGTAAAGTAAATTTGTATAAAAATCTATATACAAAACACACATTAAATAATGTAAATGAGTATAAAAATATTTATACAAAATAGACATAAAATAATAATTTATTATCGAAATAAATAAACCAAAAAAAATAAATAAAATAAGGTAGTTTTGAATGAAAATTTTTATACAAAAAACACAAAAAATAACGTAAATACAAATACAATTACACACATATAATAATTTATATTTGAATGAAAATACAAATGCGAAATAAACATAAATTAATATAAATTTGTAATGAAATATATATATACAAAATACCCATAAATTAATGTAAATTTGTATAAAAATATATATACAAATACACAAAAAATAACAAATTTGTAAAAAAATATATATACTAATGACACATAAAATAATGTAAATACGTATAAAAATACATATACAAAGTACACATAAAATAATGTAAAATAGTATAAAAAAGTCAACAAAATACCAATAAAATAACATAAATTTGTGTGAAAATTAGTTTTTCAAAATACACATAACATAACTAAAATTTGTATTAAAATCTATACAAAAATACCAAAACATAATATAAATTTGAAAGAAAATATATATACAAGTTACATATAAAATTAGGTAAATTTGTTTTCAATACTCGTAAAGCATTGTAAATTTGTATCAAAATATATAAACAAATACACATAAAAGAACCTGATTTTGTATAAAAAATATATATACAAAATATACATTAAATAATGGAAGTTTGTATAAAAAAATACATACCAAATACACATAGAATAATATAAAATCGTATCAAAATAAATAAACAGAATATCAATAAAATAATGTAAATTTGTATGAAATAAAGATAAATAACGCATATTTGTATAAACATAAAATAATTAAATTATTAAAAAATATACAAAGCACATACAATCAGGCAGATTTGTATATATATATATATATATATATATATATATATATATATATATATATATATATATATATATATATATATATATATATATATATATATATATATATATATATATATATATATATATATATATATATATATATATATATATATATATATATATATATATATATATATATATATATATATATATATATATATATATATATGGGGGGATATATATATATATATATATATATATACAGTAAACCCTGATTTTCCGAAATGGAAGGGGGAAGCTCTTTCGGATAAGCTGATTTTCGATAATCCGATTATGTCGCCATTTTGAAATGGAAGAAGCCTCTTTCGGATAAACCGATTTTTCGGATAATCGGTTGCTTTAGCTACACTTATTTTGAAGAAGTGAGGTCGAAGCTACAGGTAGAACGCGATGCGACTGCCTGTGAAGTGCGTGACGCGACTGCCGCCGACTGACGATGTAAACAATGAAACCAAACAAACACACGCCACGCTAAACAAAGTAGTACGCTTAAAACATGTGATGTAAATGTTTTATTGTATGTTTGTCTGTGTGTCTCCTTGTCTGGACCAATGTATGTTGATACTTGTGAGTGTTGCAGATCTGAATTGTGAATGTTGCAGAGTGCGATTGTGAATGGTTGTACAAGCTTGCAAGTGTGACCTGATGCATCGTGCAGGTGGAGACACAGTATGATGACTCATATTATCGCGCAACTCGTATGTTGGAAGGGGAAGGTGGCATGGGTGGAGAGAGTCGTGTTTGTCGTTGTCTTTGTCTGAGATGTTGGAAGGGAAAATTGGCATGGAGTGGAGAGAGTCGTGTTTTGTAATGAATTTGTCTTGTAGGGTGTGGGCGGAGGAGGAGTCGTGTTTAAAGCCGTTATTCTGAGAGCATGGGAAGTAGTCGTGCAGTAGTTTGTTCGTTCGCCGCACCTACGTCTTTGCTGGGAACGAAGGTGGGACGTGGTGTCAGATCAATTTCAGATAATCCGGTTTTCGGTTAATCACTTTCAGATAATCCACTTTCGAATAATCAAGTTTTACTGTATATATATATATATATATATATATATATATATATATATATATATATATATATATATATATATATATATATATATATATATATATATATATATATATATATATATATATATATATATATATATATATATATATATATATATATATATATATATATATATATATATATATATATATATATATATATATATATATATGTATATATATATATATATATATATATATATATATATATATATAGATATATATATAAATATGTATGCAAAATACATATGAAATATATAAATTGTATCGAGATAAATAAACAAAACACGAATAAAATAATGTAATTTTGAAAGAAAATATATATAAAATAAATATATAAAGACCGTAAATATAAAAACAAATATACGCATAAAATAATTGCATATTGAATATATAAATATATATATAAATACATAAAATATATATATATCTCTATATATATATATATATATATATATATATATATATATATATACATATATATATATATATATATATATATATATATATATATATATATATATATATATATATATATATATATATATATATATATATATATATATATATATATATATATATTTACAAAACACACATAAACTAATGTAAATTTGTATAATAATATATATTCAAAATACACATTAAATAAAGGAAATACGTATAAATATATATATACAAAGTACACATAAATTAAAGTAAATTCGTATCAAAATAAATTAACAAAATACCAATAAAATAATATAAACTTGAGTGAAAATAAATATACAAAATACACATGACATAACTAAAATTTCTATTAAAATGTTTACAAAAATACCTCAATTTTTTTTTTAATATACATACAAAATACCCATAAAATATTCTAAATTTGTATCAAAATATATAAACAAATACACATAAAGTAACGTATATTTGTATAAAAATATATATACAAAATATACATTAAATAATGTAAATATGTATAAAAATATATACAAAATACACATAGAATAGTGTAAAATCGTATCGAAATTAATAAACAGAATATCAATAAAATAATGTAAATTTGTATGAAAACAAAGCTGCAAAATACCCATAAAATAACGCATATTTGCATAAAAAAAAAAAAAATATATATATATATATATATATATATATATATATATATATATATATATATATATATATATATATATATATATATATATATATATATATATATATATATATGGGTATATGGGCAGGAGTCTTTCTAATGCATATCTCATTGAATGTGATAGCTAGTTGAGCATTGATTATTTTCTTAGATATTTTCCTTATATCTTATGATAGTCTTTAACTCTTTCTTAATCGGCTTGACTGCCGAAGTTGGTCATGTTCGCTAGATCGCGATCCAGACCTTCTCAATGAGGTCTTTCCTTACCGGATTTGGTTATACCGCTGTGTAGTCGTTGGTCTTGGCTGGCAGGTGTTTTGGCTGCATGGGGTACTCGTCAAACTTGTTCTTCGCGCCTTGGTGAGGGCTTGTAGATCTTCTGCCTGCATGTTTTAATGTCGGGTTGTTGTTTGATGAAGTGCTCTAGGATGGGGAGGCGTCTTGTGTCAGGACATGTTGTCAGGATCTCCGTGTTGTTTTCCAGCATTTTCTCTTGTGATGTTGATTCCAGGTGTTTCTGGTGCTTCTGACTGGTGGAATGTCAGTCGTCGCGAGAGTCTTGTTGTCGTCATGCCAACATAGGTAGAGGGAAGGACTTCACAGTTTCAGCATTTTTTACAAAGCGACATTCTCTACCGCCTACAAAGAAGATGAGAGGGTCATTACACAAATAGTAAGAAGAAACGTCAAGCCATCCGACCCCAACAAACAAGTAAAGCTGGTCATATACTACAAGACCAAGAAAACCAGCCATCTCCTTCTGAAAAACACCCCCTCAAAAGAGATAGAGAGCCTACAAAGTCGCATGTCATATATAGGTTCACGTGCAACCAAGGAAACTGTGAAGTCCTTCCTCTACCTATGTTGGCATGACGACAACAAGACTCGCGACGACTGACATTCCACCTCTCGTCAGGAGCACCCAAGAAACACCTGAAGGAGCAGCATAGAATCAACATCACAAGAGAAATGCTGAATCACAACACGGAGATCCTGACATGTCCTGACACAAGACGCCTCCCCATCCTAGAGGCACTCTACATCAAAACAACAAACCCGACATTAAACATGCAGGCAGAAGATCTACAAGCCCTACCAAGTGCGCGAAGAACAAGTTTGACGAGTACCCCCGCGCAGCCCGTAGTAACACCTGCCAGCCAATCAGAGACCAGGACGCGCAGTGGGACGACCAACACAGCGGTATAAATCCACCCCCGCTCCCCACACAAGCCATTCTCTCCGGTATCCTTACCAAGGAAAGAACTCGCTACTGAGGAAGGGTCTAGGACCCGAAATCGCGATCTAGCGAACATGACTAGCTTCGGCGAAGTCATACAGCCGATTAAGAAAGAGTTTAAGACTATCATAAGATATAAGGAGAATATCTTAAGAAAAATAATCAATGCTCAACTAGCTATCACATTCAATGAGATATGCATTAGAGAAAGACTCCTGCCCATATACACCCTCAATATTCCCAGTGATGGGGCAGTTAACACGAGCAGAAGACGCCGACACAGGCCGAACAATGAAGAAAGAACTAACTTCATGAAGCAAAGGATAAGAGAACTCCAGCTAAAGGTAGAAGAGCTTCAGCAACAACTCGAGGAGCTCGATGAGAAATGGCAGAATACTGACGTTGACGCCTCTGTAAAGGAGATCATAGACACCAAACTAAAAGAGGCTCTAGACAAACACAGGCATTCCATTGCCAGAGCTAACCAAAACAAACTGGTTAGATTAAACGGTGGCAACGTCAAGTATTCGCGTCCTAAAGACTCGTACATCAACTTAACCAGCAATACTCTTACTACAGACCAACATGAAGTACTTAATATGGGTCTCAACTGCCACGTACTGTCAAGACCAAGCAAATTCCAGAAACGAGTCGAATCTGAAGTACTCATAGACAACGTAGAGAAATTACAAAAAAGCGGCCAGGTGATTGTAAGCCCAACTTTCAAGAAAGTGATCACGGAGTCGACAAAATCAAGAGGCCACTACAACAGTAACATACTCGAGAAAAGACACATCGATGCGGCGAAAGAACTTCGATCTGATCCTGCCATTACCATCAGAAGAGCAGATAAGGCTGCTGCATACGTTCTCATCGACACCAAGGAATACTTAAGCAAGATTGACAACATCCTCAGCGACACAACCAAGTTTAAGAAAATAACAAGAAACCCGACGGAAGCCCTCAAGAAAAGACTCAACAAACTAATAGCGAAAAATAACTCCACCTGCGACGTCAAGTTCGACCGACTCACCGGCGAATATGAGATGGGATACTGCTATGGCAATGTCAAGACTCACAAGCCAGGCAACAAATTGAGACCAATAATATCTCAAATCCCAACCCCTACCTACAACATCGCAAAGAGATTGTGCGCCCTCCTTACACCGTACATCCCAACCACCTATTGCCTGCAGTCAGCAACAGACCTCATCGACATTCTCAAGAACAACAACGCGGAGGAAGAGTTGCTTCACTAGACGCCGAATCCTCTTTACGAATGTCCCTGTGGACCGCACCATCAACTACATCATCGACCGTGTGTACAATAACAACTCTACACCTACCCTCGCCATCCCAGAAGCTGTACTTCGAGAACTACTGGAATGCTGTACAAAGGAAGCACCGTTCATCTGCCCCCGGGGAAACAAATACTGCCAGGTAGACGGCGTAGCCATGGGTTCTCCTCTTGGTGTACTCTTGGCAAATTTTTTCATGGGCTGCATCGAGGAGGAAGTTTTCAAGAGAATAGAAAAGCCAGATATATACTGCCGATATATTGACGATATATTCATCAAGACAAAGGATGTAACCGAAGCAGAACGCCTTAGACTCCACCTCCAAGAAACCTCCGGACTGAAATTCACCATGGAAAACAGCGAAGACGGACCCATGCCTTTTCTAGACGTCCTCGTCCAACAAGAAGACGGAAGATTTACCACCAGCGTCTACACCAAACCAACGAACCCAGGATTTTGCTTAAACGGACGAAGTGAGTGCCCCACGAAGTACAAGGATTCCACCATCTGCGCCTATATCAGAAGAGCGCTCACACACTGCAGTACGTGGAAGCAAGTCCATCAAGAAATAGAGCGCTCAACTCAAGTTCTGATAAACAACGGCTTCAGCGAAAAGGACATCAGCCGCCTGACGAAGAAGATCATAGACGGCTGGCACAGCAAGAAGCAGAAAGAGGAGAAGAAAGAAGACATCAGCATTTTTTACAAAGCGACATTCTCTACCGCCTACAAAGAAGATGAGAGGGTCATTACACAAATAGTAAGAAGAAACGTCAAGCCATCCGACCCCAACAAACAAGTAAAGCTGGTCATATACTACAAGACCAAGAAAACCAGACATTCCTGAAAAAAAAAACTCAAAAGAGATAGAGAGCCTACAAGAGTCGCATGTCATATATAGGTTCACGTGCAACCAAGGAAACTGTGAAGTCCTTCCCTCTACCTATGTTGGCATGACGACAACAAGACTCTCGCGACGACTGACATTCCACCTCGCGTCAGGAGCACCCAAGAAACACCTGAAGGAGCAGCATAGAATCAACATCACAAGAGAAATGCTGGAAAACAACACGGAGATCCTGACAACATGTCCTGACACAAGACGCCTCCCCATCCTAGAGGCACTCTACATCAAAACAACAAACCCGACATTAAACATGCAGGCAGAAGATCTACAAGCCCTACCAAGTGCGCGAAGAACAAGTTTGACGAGTACCCCCGCGCAGCCCGTAGTAACACCTGCCAGCCAATCAGAGACCAGGACGCGCAGTGGGACGACCAACACAGCGGTATAAATCCACCCCCGCTCCCCACACAAGCCATTCTCTCCGGTATCCTTACCAAGGAAAGACCTCGCTACTGAGGAAGGGTCTAGGACCCGAAATCGCGATCTAGCGAACATGACTAGCTTCGGCGAAGTCATACAGCCGATTAAGAAAGAGTTTAAGACTATCATAAGATATAAGGAAAATATCTTAAGAAAAATAATCAATGCTCAACTAGCTATCACATTCAATGAGATATATATATATATATATATATATATATATATATATATATATATATATATATATATATATATATATATATATATATATATATATATATATATATATATATATATATATATATATATATATATATACAAAAATACACATCAAATAATTAGATTTGTATTAAAATAAATAAACAAAATCCACATACAATAAGGTAAATTTGTATTGAAATAGATATGCAAAATACACATAAAACAATGTAAATTTATTTCAAAATATATATACAAATACACAATAAATAACGTAAATTTCTATAAAAATATATATACAAAATACACATAAAATTATGTAAATATGTATAAAAATATATATACAAAATACACATAAAATAATGTAAATTCGTATCAAAATAAGTAAACAAAATACCAATAAAAGAATGTGTATTTGTATGAAAATAAATATACAAAATACGCATAAAATAACGTAAATTTGTATAAACCTATTAACAAAAATACACAAAAATAATTTATATTGTATGAAAATTGATATAAAAAAACACATAAAATAAGCTAATTTTGTACTGAAATATATGTAAAAAATACATAAAAAAATGTAAATTTGCATCAAAATATTTAAACAAATACACATAAAATAACGTAACTTTGTATAAAAAATATAAGCAAAATACACATTAAATTATGTAAATACGTAAAAAAAATATATACAAAATGCACATATAATAATGTAAATTCGTATCAAAATAAATAAACGAAATACCAATCAAATAATGTAAATTTGTATGAAAAAATATATACAAAATACGCATAAAATAACACAAATTTGTATAAAAATATATGAACAAAAATGCACATAAAATAATGAAAATTTGAATAAAACAACAAAACAAATACACATAAAATAAAGTAGAATTGTATAAAAATATATATAGAAAAAACACATTAAATAATGAAAATGCGTATAAAAATATGTATACAAAATACACATGAAGTAATCGAGATTCGTATCGAAATAAATAAGCAAAATACCAATAAAATATTGTAATTTTGAATGAAAAGATATATTTACGCATATATTTATAAAAATAATGTAAACTTGTATGAAAAAAAAGGAAAATACCCATAAAATAACGCATATATTTATAAGAATATATATACAAAAATACATATAAAATAATTGAATTTGTATTAAAATAAATATACAAAATGCACACACAAAAAGTAAAATTTGTATTGAAATAGATATGCAAAACACACATAATACAATGTAAATTTGTTTCAAAATATATATACGAATACACATAAAATAACGTAAATTTCTATAAAATATATATAAAAAATATATATAAGATGATGCAAATATGTATAAAAATATATATATATATATATATATATTTATATATATATATATATATATATATATATATATATATATATATATATATATATATATATATATATATATATATATATATATATATATATATATATATATATATATATAACAATACATATATATATAAATATATAAAATACACATAAAATAATGAAATAAAAAAATGTGTAGTTGTATGAAAATAAATATACAAAATACACATAAAATAACGTAAATTTGTATAAAACTATATACAAAAAAACACAAAAGTAATTGAAATTTATATGAAAATAGATATACAAAATACACATAAAATAAGCAAAATTTTAATTCAAATATACGTACAAAATACATGAAATAATGTATATTTGTATCAAAATATTTAAACAAAAACACATATAATAACGTAAATTTGAATAACAATATATAAACAAAATACAAATTACGTGTAAAAAATATATACGAAATACACATATAATAATGTAAATTCGAGTCAAAATAAATAAACAAAATACCAATAAACTAATGTAAATTTGTAAGAAAAAAATATATACAAAATACACATAAAATAACGCATATTTCTAAAAAAATATACGTACAAAAATGCATATAAAATAATTTAAATTTGTATGAAAATAAATACACAAAATATACATAAAATAAGGCAAATATGTATTAGAAAATACAGAATACACATAAAATAATGTAAATTTGTATAAAAACAACAAAACAAATCCACATAAAATAAAGTAAATTTGTATAAAAATATATATCCAAACACACATAAAATAATGTAAATGCGTATAAAAATATGTATACAAAAATACATATGAAATAATCTAAATTCGTTTCGAAATAAATAAACAAAATACCAATAGAATAATGTAATTTTGAATGAAATGCTGTCAATGATAGAGAGGTAGCTCACAAAAGGTACCAGAGCCTTCAAACTAATGCTAATTATGAACTTTACATTTCTGCCCGAAATCGTGCCAAATCTATTCTCCGACTAACCAAAAATTCTTTCATTAATAGAAAATGTCAAAACCTTGCTTTCTCTAACTCTTCCCGTGACTTCTGGCATCTAGCCAAAAACATCTCCTCCAACTTCTCTTCTTCATCTTTCCCTCCACTCCTCAGTCCTGACGGCAACACTGCCGTCTCATCTATCTCTAAGGCTGAACTCTTCTCTCAAACTTTTTCTAAAAACTCCACTCTGGACGATTCTGGGCATATTCCTCCTACTCATCCCCCTCTGACTCCTTTATGCCTGTTATAAAGATTCTTCAAAATTATGTTTTCTATGCCCTCTCTGGCCTCAATCCTCAGAAGGCTTATGGACCTGATGGAGTGCCTCCTATTGTCCTTAAAAACTGTGCCTCCGTGCTGTCACCCTGCCTGGTCAAACTCTTTCGCCTCTGCCTGTCAACATCTACCTTTCCTTCTTGCTGGAAGTATGCCTTCATACAGCCTGTGCCTAAGAAGGGTGACCGCTCCAATCCCTCAAACTACCGTCCTATAGATTTACTTTCTTGTCTATCTAAAGCTTTTGAATCAATCCTTAACCTGAAAATTCAAAAGCACCTTTCCAGTTCTGACCTTCTATCTGATCGCTAGTATGGGTTCCGCAAGGGGCGTTCTACTGGTGATCTCCTAGCCTTCTTAACTGACTCTTGGTCGTCCTCTCTTAGCCGTTTCGGTGAAACTTTTGCTATTGCGCTGGACATATCAAAAGCTTTTGATAGGGTCTGGCACAAATCTTTGCCCTCTAAACTACCCTCCTACGGTTTCTATCCTTCTCTCTGTACCTTTATCTCCAGTTTCCTTTCTGACCGTTCTATTTCTGCCGTGGTAGACGGTCACTGTTCTTCCCCTAAATCTATTAACAGTGGTGTCCCACAGGGTTCTGTCCTATCTCCCACTCTTTTGCTGTTGTTCATTGATGATCTTCTTCCCAAAACGAGCTGTCCTATCCATTCCTACGCCAATGATTTCACTCTGCATTACTCAACTTCTTTTAATAGAAGACCCACCCTTCAGGAACTTAACGACTCAAGGCAGGAGGCTGCAGAACGCTTAGCCTCAGACCTTACTATTATTTCCGATTGGGGCAAGAAGAACCTGGTGTCCTTCAACGCCTCAAAAACACAGTTTCTCCACCTATCCACTCGACACAATCTTCCAAACAACTATCCCCTATACTTTGACAACACCCAGCTATCACCTTCCTCAACACTAAACATCCTCGGTCTATCCTTAACTCAAAATCTCAACTGGAAACTTCATATCTAATCTCTTACTAAATCAGCTTCCTCGAGGCTGGGCGTTCTGTACCGTCTCCGCCAGTTCTTTTCCCCTGCACAGTTGCTGTCCATATACAGGGGTATCAGGACACCTCTCCTCCTGTATTTGATCTTCCTTTCGGCCACCTCTTTTGTTTTACTTTAGGAGCAGCGAGTAGCGGGCTTTTTTTTATTATTTTTTTATTTTTTTGTGTGCCCTTGAGCTGCCTCCTTTGTTGTAAAAAAAAAATATATATATATATATATATATATATATATATATATATATATATATATATATATATATATATATATATATATATATATATATATATATATATATATATATATATATATATATATATATATATATATATATATATATATATATATATATATATATATATATATATATATATATATATATATATATATATATATATATATATATATATATATATATATATATATATATATATAAAAATATATATTGAAAATACACATTAAATATTACACAAAATTTACATTATCTGTAAATACGTATAAAAATATATATACAAAGCACACACAAAATAATGTAGCCTCGTATCTAAATAAATCAACAAAATACCAATAAAATAATGTAAATTTGAGTGAAAATATATTTACAAAGTAAACATAAGTTAACAAAAATTTAAATTAAAATACATACAAAAATACCCAGAAAAATTATAAATTTGTATGAAAATAGATATGCAAAATACACATAAACTTAGTTAAATTTGTTTTAAAATATATATAGAAAATACCCATAAAATATAGTAAATTTGTAACAAAATATATAAACAAATACACATAAAATAACGTAAATTTGTATATATATATATATATATATATATATATATATATATATATATATATATATATATATATATATATATATATATATATATATATATATATATATATATATACATATATATATATATATATATATATATATATATATATACGAATACATATAGAATAACGTAAATTTCTATGAAAATATATATACAAAATAAACATAAAATGATGTAAGTACGTATAAAAATATATATACAAAATACACCTAAAATAATGTAAATTCGTATCAAAATCAATAAACAAAATTTCAATAAAAGAATGTATATTTGTTTGAAAACAAATATATAAAATACACATATAATAACAAAAAATTGTATAAAAATGTATACAAAAGTACAATTTTTTTTTAGATTTGTATGAAAATAGATAAACAAAATACATATAAAATTAGGTAAATTTCTATTGAAATACATAAACAAAATACACATTAAACAATGTAAAAATATATGAAAATATATAAACAAATAAACATGAAATAACGTAAATTTGTATGAAATATATGTACAAAATACACATTAAATAATGAAAATGTGTATGAAAAAAATATATACAAAATACACATAGAATTGTGTAAGATCGTATCAAAATACATATACAGAATATTATTAAAATAATGTAGATTTGTATGTAAAATATATATATATATATATATATATATATATATATATATATATATATATATATATATATATATATATATATATATATATATATATATATATATATATATATATATATATATATATATATATATATATATATATATATATATATATATATATATATATATATATATATATATATAAATATACAAAAATGCACATACAATAATGTAAATTTGTATTGAAATAGATGTGCAAAATACATATAAGACAATGTAAATTTGTTTCAAAATATATATACGAATACAAATAAAATAACGTTAATTTATATAAAAAAATATATATACAAAATACATATAAATTGATGTAAGTACGAATAAAAAAATAAATACAAAATACACATAAAATAATGTAAAATCGTATCAAAATAAATAAAGAAAATACCAATAAAAGAATGTGTATTTGTATGAAAATAAATATATAAAATACACATAAAATAACGTAAATTTGTATAAAACTATATACAAAATAACACAAAAGTAATTTAAATATGTATTAAAATAGATATACAAAACACACATGAAATAAGCTAAATTTGAATTGAAATATATATACAAAATAGATAAAATAATGTAAATTTGTATAAAAATATAAAAACTAAATACACATTAAATAATGTAAATACTTATAAAAATTATATACAAAATACACATAAAATAATGTAAATTCGTATGAAAATAAATGAATAAAATACCAATAAAATAATATAAATTAATATATATATATATATATATATATATATATATATATATATATATATATATATATATATATATATATATATATATATATATATATATATATATATATATATATATATATATATATATATATTTATTTATTATTTTTTTTTTTTTCGTGGAGACGATCGAAGTTTTCGCGGAAATGATCGGGGATTTCGCGAAGATGGTCGGGGATTTTGCCCCTCCGCAAAAAACACGATTGGGGTTTTTGTTGAAACGATCGGGATTTTTGGCGAAAACGATCGGGGTTCTCGGGAAAACAACCTCTGTAATATTATCGTCGAAATTCTTTTAATGTAAAGAAGCGCAGCACGTGCTAAGGTTAACGGAAAGAACTGTCAATCCCGCCCTTCGGCCAGCAGCCCAACACTATACTATTGCCTCCAAATGTAATTCTTTCATTCAGCGCAATATTTGTTATGTATATAATACAGGTAGTTTAGAGTGTGTATGGGACCTCTTAACACACATCAAAGCTTGCTCTTCAAACCATTTCTTAAGCTCCTTGTGTTTGATATAGAGGGGGGCGGGGTATGGAATCTGGTTTTGCAGCTTCTTGCTCTCTTTTTTTTTAAATATTATTTTAGGTGCTGCCTATAGTGCAGGGAGTCTGTCTTGAAGGGCCTCTTGGACAACCCCATTCCGTTAGTGGCGCAGGCGAATCATGTTTATAATGTCTGCCGTGATGTGTGACTCTTGCTTGGCCCATGCTGCCCCCCGGTGCTCCACTTGAACGAAGTCGCTGAAGTTAGGGTTGACTGAAGATCTGGGTAGCATGTGGGTAATTTTCCGCAACTCGGCGATGGTTGAAAAATCCAAATTAAAGAGAATGGAAGGTCTCTCCATACCGGCCGTTTCGCGCATGATGTGACGTCACAAGTAATGAAGTTGCGGTAGAGTAGATGCCGTGCGCTCGGCTGGTGGCTGGCGTATACGGCCGGCCGCCATATTGGAGCAGTAAATATTAGCGGTGACGTTTAAAGAAATGTGTACTTTTAAGTTAAAGAGAATGACAGGTAGCCCGGTCTAAACTAAATGATGGAAAACTTAGGTCTGCGACTAACATGAAATGTTATACCAGTGTTCATTCCTTTTCCAGAATATCTAACTAGTTTGAAACATTAAAGTTTTTTGCCCTTTTTTTGCTTATCAGATTTGATAAGCAAAATGCACAGGTAGCCATTTACAGTAAACGACACTAAAGTCGCCATAGCGGTAATCTCGCCACGAATCATAAATCACAATTTCTCAATTCTTCTACCTGCCAGGTGCCTCTGAAGTAGTGAGAGCGGCTACTTCCATTAATATGTCGGTATAACTGACGTTGTATAAGATTTTTACTGTTGTTTAAAGCATGAGATAGGCGGCCTCATGATAGTTGGACAGCTCTTGACACCATACCGGCTTACACAGCACGGCTACAAAGAGACCGCTGATGACACTGCCTGCCGGTGATAAGTGCAGTAAATGGAAGTCGTCTGAGCCGGGGCTTACAGCTCACGGGTCCATTTTCTTCAGACCCGTTACGAACGTCTTGGGCATTGTGGCTCACAAAAATGCGACTTATTTCTCATTCCCATATTGCTTCTCTTCTCTCGCTTTCTCTGTTCCCAAGATTTCCTCCGTTCCCGAGACATCATAGCTTTCCCTCTCTTTGCCATCCCGTTCTTTTCTCTCTCTCTCTCTCTCTCTCTCTCTCTCTCTCTCTCTCTCTCTCTCTCTCTCTCTCTCTCTCTCTCTCTCTCTCTCTCTCTCTCTCTCTCTCTCTCTCTCTCTCTTCCTCTTCACCTTTTCTTTTCCCTCTCTCTTTTCTCCTTTGCCGTTTTTCTGTTATTTTCCCTCTTGCTATCCTCTTTCTTCCTCTTCCTCTCTTCTTCTTTACTCTCCTCTTCTCTCTCTCTCTCTCTCTCTCTCTCTCTCTCTTCTCTTCTCTCTCTCTCTCTCTCTCTCTCTCTCTCTCTCTCTCTCTCTCTCTCTCTCTCTCTCTCTCTCTCTCTCTCTCTCTCTCTCTCTCTCTCTCTCTCTCTCTCTCTCTCTCTCTCTCTCTCTCTCTCCCACTTCCGTGACCTCTCTCGCTTGCGGTTCCACCCTCGTGTGCTGTACTGCACTGTACTGTAGATCTTGCTGTGCTGTGTGCCGTGTGCTATTTCGCGTCGTGCTGCGTACTGCTTATTGTCAACCGAGTTAGCTGCCTGCAGAGGTGTGCTGTTTGCTGTGGGACCACGTGCTTCGCTGGACAGGATTAAGTGTTGCCCTTATTTTTACTACCTCTCTCTGCCTGTATCTACCCTCTCGCCGTAGCCCCCTGTAAAACATATATACACATATACACAAAACACAGTGTTACACTCTTTCCGCCACATTCTTTATATATTTCCAGATTCCACTCCTACGCCACTCCCTACGCAGGTGTGCAGAGTTACCTGACCTGACTTGACCAGAGTATTCCCCAGAGACACACTAATCCTCTTAATTTTTCCTCACCTGCGTCTCTCTCCCTCTCGTCCCTCGCGTTTCGCTCCTCCTCTTCTCTCCCTCCTCTCGCCCCCTCTCTCTCTCTCTCTCTCTCATAACTACCTCCACTTGCCCCTCTCTGTCTCTCTCTCTCTCTCTCTCTCTCTCTCTCTCTCTCTCTCTCTCTCTCTCTCTCTCTCTCTCTCTCTCTCTCTCTCTCTCTCTCTCTCTCTCTCTCTCTCTCTCTCTCTCTCTCTCTCTCTCTCTCTCTCTCTCTCTCACACTTATTCTCGCTTATTCACGCGCGCGTCCCTCTGCCCTACGAAAAAGAAAAAGCAAAGCAAATATATAGATAAACACTACTCACTTGCTCTCTCCTCCTTACCAAGATGGCGCTAAAGAAATGTTCGACTTGCACAGGAAACTTCTCTGGTCATTTCTTCTCAGGACGATCGACCGTCTGCAAGATCTGCCTGTTGAGTCAGCAGATGGAAACGAGACTCCTTCAACAGGATGAAAGGCTGACGGCTGGCGAGAAGAAGATCACCGAACTAACAAGTAATGTTGATACCTTGCAGGAGTTTATCCAGGCCAACATCGTCGCCCCTGCTGCAAGTGACGCCTCATCACCCTCCTCACCTGCACTCGATGCCCAGCCACCTTCCGAAGAAGGCACGTCACAGGGGACCGGTAGAGCTGACGCTGAATGCTTCACCCCCGTGAGAGGAGGAGCCAGACCCGCCCCTAGAGCCATTTATCCTACTCATTGCTACAACAGATTTGCCATACTGGAGGAGGAGGACGAGGAACAGAGCACCTTCTTGGTCGGTGACTCTATGATTCGCCATCAGGTGGTTGAATTATGTGGCAGAGTCCCCCGTCGTAGGCGTAACTACTGTTATCCTCGAGCTGGTGTTGACGACATCACAGCTGCACTGGACGAGGTCTCCGCTGTGGCCTCTAATGACTCACTCTTTGTTCTCCACACAGGTACAAACGACGTCACCACGACCCGGTCTGAGGAACTGCTGGACAAGTACCGTAGGCTCATCCAGCAGTATAATCACTCGATAATATAATCACTCGATGCCGATCTTGAAATGTACAGCGACTCACTGATACTAGGAGACTTTAACCTCCCCCATATCGACTGGGCGACACTGTCGGGTACAGAAGGTGAGTCCCATAGAATGATCGAATTTCTAGAGGAAAATTATCTAAGCCAAATGGTTTCTGAACCAACTCGACAAAATAACATACTTGACCTTGTTATAACGACCCAAGATAACCTAGTCAGTAATGTCACGGTAGGAGAACACCTCGGTTCCTGCGATCATAAACTAGTGTGCGTTGACATTAGAGCTCAAACATCGGTGACTGAAAATAAAGTAAAGGTGCCCAATTTCAAAAGAGCCAACTTCGTAGAAATCTGATGAAAACTAATAGATATGCAACTATCAGATGACGGCAATGTAGAGGACACCTGGCTAAACTTTAAAAATCACTTACTCACTCAGCAGGACACATTTGTCCCCTTGTGCGAGAAGCGAATTAACACTAATAAAAGTCCACCTTGGTTTAATAGCGAAATTAAACACTCAGTCAAGGAGAGAAAATTGTCTTACAGGTTAAAGAAAGAGCAAAGAACGCCCGAAAACATTAGACTTTACAATGATGCCAGGCGACGAGTAAACAGATTAGTGCGTCAGGCAAAGCGTAGATATGAAGAAAATATTGCAGCCAACTGTAAAAATAATCCGAAATCCTTCTTCAGTTACATAAACAACAGAAATTAAATAATTACTTTTCCTCGGTGTTTAATAATAACAGTCCTCCCACCACCACCACCAACACCAGTACTAATGTAAATCCCGAGCATGCATTGTCTAACTTTGAAATAAAACCCGATGAAGTCCTTAAAGCCCTCAAATCACTTAAAACAAATAAAAGCCCTGGACCTGATAAAGTATATCCAACTCTGCTGAAAGAAACAAAGAGCGAAATACTCTCCTCCCTCACAACCGTATTCAATATGTTCTTGCGACAAGGCATCGTCCCTTCAGATTGGAAAAAAGGCTAACGTGACACCGATTTTTAAGAATGTACAAAAAATACCAGGTAATTACAGACCCATTAGTCTAACTTCGGTTGTAGGTAAGCTACTTGAGGGCATAATTAGAGACATAATTGTGAGTTACCTTGAAGGCCACTCATTAATTGGGGACTCACAACATGGCTTCCGAAACAAAATATCCTGCCTATCAAATCTATTAACCTTTTATAACGACCTCTTCACTGTTTATGACGTAACCAAATCACTGGACGTAGTCTATCTTGATTTCCAGAAAGCGTTTGATAAAGTCCCGCATCATAAATTACTTTACAAATTAAAGCAAATAGGTATTGATGGTCAAGTAAACCAATGGATCGCGAATTGGTTGAGCAACAGACAACAAAGAGTAGTGATTGACGGATTTAACTCAGAGTGGGCGCCGGTCACTAGTGGCGTCCCTCAGGGCTCGGTTCTTGGCCCAGTGCTCTTCATTATTTACATCAACGACGTGGATGTTGGACTCAATAACCGCATTAGTAAATTTGCAGACGACACAAAGATTGGTAACTCGGTTCTCACTGACGAAGACAGGCAAAGCCTCCAAGAGGATTTGCACAAAATTTCATCTTGGTCGGATAGATAGGAGATGCCCTTTAAGGGAGGTTTCTACCCCCACCTTTTACATGTTAACGGATAGGTCTATTTCTCTTTCATTTTTTCAGTGACGGTCATGGTTTTCGAATATGTTATATTTCAATGCATTTCTAATAAGATCCCGAGGGCAGATTTATTATTTAGGTTATTGATTTTCTTTATCTGAATTTTAAAAAAAGTAACTAAGAAGAATAAAACAAAATTAACAAAAAAAAATAAAAAAAAATAATAGACAAAAAAGGCCCTCGACAAGCTGTTGCAAACTTCTTGATCTTTAAACTGCACTTTGTTTCATGAAAATCGGTTCATAAATAGGGACAAAATAGCATTTTTAGTTTGAAAAACTGCTTTTTTTCAGGAGAGCTAAAAAAAGAAAAAGTTTCCAATTTCTTTAATAACTCTATTTCTTTTTGCTATACAACTATGAATTTTGGTATGGAAGTACTTCTGGGCACACCTGATCATATGTAAGTAAATCAATATCATACAGTGTTTCTAACCTAATGAGCCTTTACCGGTACATAAGGCACCTCACTACTTGGGGTTCTCGGAAAACAGTTTCATCATCAAGGGTGTTTTTGTACCAGTGGTGGGCTCCTTCCCTTCACTCAACTGCTAATCCAACCCAATACAACACTAAAACTCTCCTGGAGCATAGTTGTCATTAGTTGCTTCCCTCTTTCTGTTCTTCTGTTTGGAGATTTGTGCTTTATCTGCATAGCTTTGTCACCTATAACATCTCTTATAAGTGACATTCTCTTCTCTAGAGTACTTGTATCTCCTTCAAGGACTTCAACTGAAGTGCTTGGCAGGAGAATATCATCAGAGGTTCTCACATTAGCAGAGCTTGATGTAGAGGGCTGATCTTCAAGGTGTTTTCTCTCAACCCACTCCTTATGAGACTTCTGAAGCCTCACCAGACTTTTCTTTCTCCTTCCCATCCTCGAAAATATAGGTAGAGAGCAGAAAAACACAGCAAATGTCCTTCACAAGCTTGTAAACAAACTCCTTATCAGCTTCTGTGGCTTCCCCTTCCTCTTCACAGGTCACAATCCCGTTCTCTCAAAGGGATAGCTTTGAGAAAACGTATGTAAAGGAGGTGAGACTAAAATAAACTTTTTTTTTTGCGTAATTTTCGAGAAAAATTACTGTATTCACGATTTTTAAAGGTATTTGACAGATCTGACAGCTGGGCAGCCTTTTAAACTGACAGTTGGGACCTTTAAACTGTCACGCGGCCTTTAAACATTGCTGGGAATTAAAGGCCGGTCATATTAGCCTCCAATAAGCGAATAAAAATTTTTAAAATTTTTTTTTTAATTATTCGGGTAGAAACCCCCCTTAACGTAGACAAGTGCCAGGTCCTTCAAGTTGGAACGAGGAATAAGAAGTTCGATTACGAAATGTGCGGCGTTAAACTCAAAAGCGTTCAATGCGTCAAGGACTTGGGGGTCAAAATCGCGTCAATCCTCAAATTCTCACAGCAATGCATCGATGCAGCAAATAATGTGAACAGAATGTTCGGCTTCATTAAAATAAACTTTTTATTTAAGAATAAAGATGTAATACTCCCGCTCTACAACAGTTTAGTCAGATCCCACTTGGAATATGCGGTACAGTTTTGGTCTCCCCACCATGCAAAGGATATTGCTAAATTAGAAGGTGTTCAGCGTCGGGCAACGAAAATTATCCCTTCCTTGCGCAACAAATCCTACGAAGAAAGGCTTTCCACCCTTAACATGTTCTCTCTTGAGAAACGTCGCCTCCGAGGAAAACTGATCGAACGTTTTAAAATACTTAATGGTTTCACAAATGTAGACAGAACAAAATTGTTTATGATCGATGACACTTTGCGAACGAAGAATAATGGCATAAAACTCAAATGTAGACGAGTAAATTCAGACTGCACCAAATTTTTCTTCACCAACGTTGTAGTGCGAGAATGGAATAAGCTCCCACCATCAGTGGTCCAATGTAACACGATTGACTCCTTTAAAAACAAGCTCGACCGTCACTTCCTAGAACTTAATATTAACTAGAGTAGAAAAGAAACGTTTTGGAGCCATCTGATTAATGTAGAATCACTTAGGTTTAAGGACAGACCACCTAGTCTGGACCATGGGGTCTGTGTGGTCTGATTTTCTATGTAATTCTTTGTAATTCTCTCTCTCTCTCTCTCTCTCTCTCTCTCTCTCTCTCTCTCTCTCTCTCTCTCTCTCTCTCTCTCTCTCTCTCTCTCTCTCTCTCTCTCTCTCTCTCTCTCTCTCTCTCTCTCTCTCTCTCTCTCTCTCTCTCTCTCTCTCTCTCTCTCTCTCATGGGTCCAGGAAGGGTTTGGGAATAACCTACCCAGGACATGAGTGCTTGCTTTCCTATATCCTACAGGGACAAGCAGGCCCTTTATAATAAATCATTATTATTATTATTATTATTATTATTATTATTATTATTATTATTATTATTATTATTATTATTATTATTATTATTATTATTATTATTATTATTAAAACAATAATCATAATAATGATAATAATAATGATAATAATAATAATAATAATAATAATAATAATAATAATAATAATAATAATAATAATAATAATAATAACAGTCAGTAACAACAAGAATAACACCAATAATGATGTAATAATAATAATAATAATAATAATAATAATAATAATAATAATAATAATAATAATAATAATAATAATAATAATAATAATAATAAAAATTATAAAAATAATAATAAGAACAATAATAATAATGATAATCATAATTGGTTGGAGTAGGTAGGAAGACACCTACCGAACGGGCGCAAGCCATTCCCGGTGAGGTAGCTATATATGGGAAGTGAGGAGGGTGCTGAAGCCCTCCATAGACCCTTCACATTACCTCATTAACCGTTTCCCTATTGTCTCATCTACACCAGAGAGTAGTTCAGCATGCTCTCTAAAGACAGATCCTCTTCTACCACATCACACTACATTCACACAACACTCACACCTTTTCCCAAATTTCAAAATTTAAAATGGCGTTCAACAATAGTGCCTCGGAGTCCCCGCTAGGGGGGGGGAGACCGCAAATTCCCCCAGGGAGGACTCCCCTTCTGGCTGCCGACCTGAGAGGTGTCTTGATAACTCCTCGAACCTATTTCTTATCAATTTCTGCAACATTCGCGGTTTTCGTTCTAATTTTCATTCTGTGGAACACCATCTCTTCTCCTCTAAACCTCACCTTCTTTTGAATTTTTAACCAATTGTATATAGTTTTACAATATAGTTCATTATTTTACCCTGTTTTTAATTAAATACTGTTTGGTATAGTTTTAAAATGTAGTGTATTTAATATTTCATTCGGCGCCACATGACCTTGCAGTTGCGGCGCCCCTGATAATCAATCAACCTCCCGTGCTGATAGTATGTCAACATGATTTGCTGTTGGATGTAATACAAACATACTGCAACATGAGTGTAAACGTCTGGTAGCTTGATAAGCAAGACCTTTTGAAATGATTGATCGAAAATCGTTAGGCACGAAATCGTCGGCGTATGCATTAAAAACACTATTAACAAGCAGCAACGTGTCATTTACTATAAAGCTCACGCCAGGCCAAGCCACCTCGTGTAAGTAGTTCGTAACACAATATATAGCAGGGTGTTCTGTTGCGATCTAACATATCCAAAGATGATAGGAAGCTCTTTCAATTTCCCTCTCCCAGATACTCAGTTCTCGGACATGCAAGGCTACGCTGGAGAGCTTCGCGAAACAAGATCACTAAACGGATCAAGGGTCTTTTAAATATTCATGGGAGGATTAAGGTTATAGACCCTGTCAGTGTTACGAAGAACCCGGAAGGGTACCGCTTCACTAATGCAAACATACTCTCCAGGGGGCTTCACAAAGCGAGGAGTGCCGGCGGGAACGAACACTCGCAAGACTGCCCAGCTCAGCGCTCCCGCCTTAGTAACACTCGCCCAAGGACTCACAGGAAATTAACCAGGCCTCATAAGAATCGGACTCAAGAAAACTAAATAACTGTCCTTGCTTGATGCCGAAACGCCTCACAAAGTTGAAGAAAGTCCCGGAAAACCTGGTAATCTAATCGTCAGACCCTCAAAAAAAAAAATCATAGCGACACTGAACGACCTATCTCGCAGAGGCCCGGTCAGTACTGCCTCAGACAGGACGGCATGCAGCAGCAGCCACAAACAATGAGGCAGACGCGAATGCTCCTCTTCTTTGTGGGGATCATGAGAGCGTTGGGCTTCTTTCCTTTCCGCCTTAACCTTACACGGAAGCCCGCGGCAGCCACCCTCAGCGTGCCCCTCCTGGTGTACAGCATCCTCCTGACTGTGATTCTGTGGGGTTTCTCTGTTTACGTTATACTCATCACCATCCCCTCTTATCTCACGGAGAATTCCGGGTTGCAGTATATAATATTATGTTTCATGAATGTCAGTTATGTGATCTGTGCCCTCCTGTTCCCAATGTACTTCCTTCTACTCGGCCGAAGACTCGCCAAGCCATTAGCTTCGTTGCTGGAGTTTCACGATCAACAACTTTCTCATCTCACAGAAAATAAATTTGACAAGGCAGCATTGTGCCATTCAATTTTACTTGTGTTTGTGACAATATTTTTCCTTTCGACTGAAACGGGCCCTGGCTGGTTACGAACCACAACCGCCCTTCTTGAATGTTGGTATGTCTTGCCAGCACGTTTCATTCCTGTTATCTTCTATAATGCCTTGTTCAAACTTCTTTCTCTTATGCTTGCCGCCGCCTTCACTCCCTTAGAAGAAGTCATTTGTAGAGTAAGTTCCCAAATAAGGGTTGGCCGAAACTCGTCGGCGTGGGGCGACAACACAGCTACGAGTGTACCTCCGCGTGACACAAACAGCCACACTGGGCTAACAAGAGTGTCAGAAAACAAAGACAACAAAGCAATTCCCATGGAAGTGTTCAGCGGAAGTGCAGTGCATCCTAAATTCACCCTGTGGAGGTCCATAACGCCGTCCCTCCCCCAACAGGAGGCAGATGCCATTCTTTTTGCCCGACGCAGCATGATCTTCATGGAAGGAGTGGAGGTGGCCATGACGAGTTTCCTCTCCCCGCTGATCTGTGTGCAGCTGTTGCTGGATTGTACTTTGGACGTCATCTTCATGATATTCATCATACTGAAGAACACACAGCATTTATTGTTCGCCAAATCTGTCATGTACACAGTAGTCGTGTCGCTGCGGATTTTCCTTGTGCTGGAGGCGCCCGAGAGCTACCGCAAAAAGGTGAGCGGGGCAGGGCGTCCAACTTCCAAGAGGGGCTGCTGCTCCATGCAGTGACTGTCTGTACTAAACTTTCAGATAGTCTTAGATTATATAGGGTTTCTCAGCCTTTTTCCCCACCAAGTAGCCCCGAGTTATCAGGTCATCGATCTGATAATACCCTGAAATAAGGTTTCCTGCTAATAGACGCTGAATATTGAATGCTATTGTATCAATACTATAATATAAGTCACATACAGTGGTAATACAATATATTTTATAATATGTTTGAAATTATTACGACATAATGGAGCATTTAAGCATTATCATCATAATCAGTGGACAAAGCCTCTAAACAGAGTGTAACCAAATTAGTTAAATGAAGGAATACAGGTTTATCAATAAGTTCCCTGTTCAATCTCTCCTATAAATCCTCAGGGGCTCACGAGGCCCAGGCTGTGAGTTTCGGACTGTAGCCCATAGCAGTCCCCTCAATAAGCATAGGTTAGGTCGGCGACTGTTTTTAATATATGCCCTGCCCTCCCATGGAAAGGCAGAAAAGAAAAAGTCAAGGTAACTAGCTTAATACCATTGACATCAATTATAACAACAACTTCCGCAACGCTTCTTTACTACCTACTACTCAACTGACAATGAGGAGTCAGCGCGACCTTCCTTAGGTTTCACCCTGTGTGGTGCCAACTCTGCTCTTTCCTCTGTTTTCTCTGCTTTCGCGGTGTGAGGCGTTCTGTGCTTCTGTGTAACTGCTGCTGTACTGGAGGACTACAAAACCAGGAGGATTACCCTGCCTTCTACTACAGACCGCTAAGTGTTCTGATTTAGTATTTACTTAGATAGTGATCCACAGTTACTCCTAGGACAAGTGTATTAAGCTTCCCACATCTACACTAAATTCAACATTCTTTCACGCCAACCCAGTGCTACACGGTTTTATATTGCTTTTGTGTTTTTTTTATATTGCTTTTGTGTTTTCTTCTCCTTCTATTATTAGGATACTTTACTGTGCTGTGATAATAGGACTACGTGAATCAGGCGCGCCAAGCTACGTTAATTTCTAAGTCCACACAAAAACACTAGATAATCCACTTTCCGCGCAAACCTAGTGAACACAGTTATTATCTTCTTTACATAAGTGATTTCTCAGTATATTAATATTGGCCTATGTTTTGTCTTGGTGGGTAGAAATAACCGTCCCCCCTCTCCCCTCTTCCCGCCCACTCTCCCCCTCCTCCTCCTCCTCTCCCTCTTTCTCCTCCTTGTCCTCCGCCTCCTCGCTCGTCCCTCCCTCCAACACCTGTCCCTTACCTTCCCTTTCCCCATCTTCCTCCTCCCTCTCCTCGTCCATTCCTCCCTCCACCACCTCACCCTCCCTTTCTACTTCTTCCTTCTTCCTCCTCCTCCCCTTTCCACCTTCCACCTCTTCCACAATTTCTCCTCGTTCTTCACAGCAGGTCCCTCCTCTCCTTCCTGCTCTCCCCCCTTCACCCACCCCACCTTGCCCCCCTTCCGACCGTCGGGTTGTTTTTTTTGGTGATAGTAAAGTTCGTTATGTTTACAGGTATTTTTTCACCAAGGATAAGAACAGGACGAGGGTGTGTTTCCCAGGGCAGGTGGGCCATATATCAGACAGGATTGAGGCGTGTATGGCAAGCGAGGATCGAACCCCATTGTCTTTCTCAGCTGTGGCGGAAACGACGTTTCTCGTGTGCCAAGCGAGGACCTTCTCAGGAGTTTTAGAGAATTGTTAGGCAGGATACGTGACGCTGGTGGGTCACCAGTAGTGTGTGGCGTCCTGCCAAGGAGGGGCGTTGGAGATGGATGGCTGTCCAGGGCGATAGCAGTGAACAGCAGACTTGCTGAGCACTGCGAGCGCAATGGGTGGCTGTTCGTCGACAATTGGGACCTCTTCTTTGGAAACGAAGCCATATACTACCTTTACGGGATACACTTGACGTTAAAGGGTGTTGAGGCTCTCTCAGACTCCCTTGAGCGAGCACTTGGTACACTGAGGGATTTTTTAGTATAGGAGAGTTGGGGTGGAGTAATGTGAGCTATGGGTGGAGTAATGGGAGGATACATCTAGCTCTTAATATAACCATGCAGCTTAGAAGTAATTCTAGAGGAGTAACAGAGGACGGGCTAAGAATCTTCTATACTAACAGCAGGAGCCTCAGAAACAAGATAGACTTACTAAGGGGTGAAGCTTGTTCAGAAAATTTTGACATAATAGCGATCACTGAGACATGGATAGACTTTGCTAATAGAAATTTTAGGTCAGAATTTGAAATAACGGGTTATCAGATGTTTCACAAAGACAGAAGGGGCAGAAAGGGAGGTGGAGTTGCGCTATATGTTAAAGACTCACTTAAATGTTTAGTTAACAACTCAGTCAAAACTAACATGGATTCAGAATCAGTTTGGGTGGACGTTTACAAAGGGAAAGATAAACTAACTCTAGGAGTTATATACAGGCCACCCAACCTTAACAGGCAGGACACGAGTATATTACTACAGGAGATTGGCAGGGCGAGTATGAGTAGAAATGTCTGCGTAATGGGGGACTTTAATTATAGGAATATAGACTGGGAAGATCTAGTGGGTGACCTGGAAGCCGAGGACTTTCTTGAAGTTATACAAGATAATTTCCTTAAGCAGGTAGTTACTGAGCCTACCAGAGGAGATAACATATTAGACTTAGTCCTAACCAATAATGGGAACTTGCTACGTGAGTTGGAGGTGGGCGGAGAGTTAAGAAATAGTGATCACAGAACGGTTCGTTTTAGGTTAGACTGGGCGGTAACCCGTGATCCAAACCCAGTGTTAGTGCCAGATTTTAGAAGAGCAAACTACGAGGGGCTTCGAAGACATCTTGAAGGGGTAAACTGGGATAATTTAGGGATTCATGAGGGCCAGAACTGCGGATTGGAGAGCCAGGAGAACCAGGTAGAAATGTCTTACAATAATTTAGTTAGAGTAATAGTAGAGGGGCAAGAACAGCATATACCACAGCGAACACTTAGAAAAGAAAACAATGATCCTAAGTGGATGACTCGTGGACTAAAACACGAGATTGGGTTAAAGAAGGGAATTTATCAGAAAATAAAGAATGGGGAAACACATCTCAGGGGCCGGTACGTCGAACTATCTAGATTAGTTAAGAAAAACACCAGGATAGCAAAAAGAACTATGAGATCAAAGTAGCAAATGAGGCGAAAAGTAATCCTAAGGGCTTCTTTCAGATGTATAGAACAAAAACACGGGAGAAAATTGGACCGCTGAAATCAAACACAGGGGAGCTAGTAGAAAATTACGAAAATATGAGCACATTGTTGAACGACTACTTCCTTTCAGTATTCACACAGGAGGATCGAACGACTATACCGGAAAGAGTTCAGGTGTACGAGGGCGGGGATGGCGATAAATTGAGGGATATAATCATTACCAGGCAAGTAGTTCAGGATGAGATAGATAAGCTTAAGAAGAACAAGTCGCCAGGTCCTGACGGGATATTTCCGAGGGTATTAAAGGAGCTAGGTGATATAATCAGTGATTCCACTAACCGACATCTTTAAGATGTCGGTAAATACTGCTATGTGCCGAGCCTATGGAAAGTAGCTAATGTGACGCCGATTTTTAAAAAGGGGACAGGTCAGTTGCTTCAAACTATCGCCCAATTAGCTTAACATCGGTTATAGGGAAGATGCTGGAGTCCATAATAGCCAGGAACATTCGGGAGCATTTAGAGAAACATAGCTTAATTCACGACTCGCAGCATGGGTTCACGAAACGTAGGTCATGCCTCACCAATCTCTTGTCCTTCTACAATAAAGTATTTGAGGCGGTTGACAGAGATGAAAATTATGATGTAATCTATCTTGATTTTAGTAAAGCGTTTGACAAAGTTCCTCACCAACGACTGTTGCTTAAATTACAGGCTCACGGAGTAGAGGGTAAAGTTTTGAACTGGGTCAAGGCGTGGCTTATCAATAGGAAGCAAAAAGTGCAAATCAATGGTAAAAGATCTGACTGGGGATGTGTTACGAGTGGGTCCCACAAGGTTCGGTATTAGGTCCACTTTTGTTTATTATTTATATCAATGACTTAGACACAGGAATTAGTAGTGATGTTAGTAAATTTGCAGATGATACCAAGATCGGTAGAGTAATTGAGTCGGATCAGGACGCTAGTATTCTCCAAGGTGAACTCAACAGATTATATGACTGGGCGGATAAATGGCAGATGGAGTTCAATGTAGGGAAGTGCAGTATTCTGAGTGTAGGTAGGAACAACCCCTCACATAACTATTGCTTAAATGACACTCTCATAAGTAGGTCTGGGTGCGAGAGAGATTTAGGGTCTTAGTGAGCTCTGATCTCCGTCCAAGGGCACAATGCATTCAAGCAAGAAATCGAGCTAATAGGGTACTGGGATTAATTTCAAGGAGCGTAAGCAACAGAAGCCCCGAAGTCTTCCTCAAACTATATTTAGCATTAGTTAGACCTCATCTTGACTATGCGGTTCAGTTCTGGTCACCCTACTATAGAATGGATATCAAAATGTTAGAATCGGTGCAGAGGAGGATGACTAAGATGATTCAGGGGTTGAGAAACTTGCCATACGAGGAAAGACTCAAACAGTTAAACTTGCATTCTCTAGAAAGGCGAAGGGTTCGTGGAGACATGATCGAGGTTTATAAATGGATGAAGGGCTTTAATAAGTGAGACATTCATAAGGTTTTGTTGGTAGGAGAACCGGGTAGGACACGAAGTAACGGGTTTAAACTGGATAAATTCAGATTCAACAGGGACATAGGCAAAATTGGTTTACTAATAGGGTGGTGGATGAGTGTAATAGTATTATCAGTCATGTGGTGAGTGACAATAAAATTGTTACATTCTAAAATATACTTGATAAATTCATGGACAGCGATCTTATGTTGGGTTAGATACACGGGAGCTGAGGGTCAAAGGAGCTGCCTCGTACAGGCCTGCCGGCCTCTTGTAGACTCCTGCGTTCTTATGTTCTTATGTTCTTATATATATATATATATATATATATATATATATATATATATATATATATATATATATATATATATATATATATATATATATATATATATATATATATATATATATATATATATATATATATATATATATATATATATATATATATATATATATATATATATATATATATATATATATATATATATATATATATATATATATATATATATATATATATATATATATATATATATATATATATATATATATATATATATATATATATATATATATATATATATATATAGTTTCGGGAGGAGAGGTGTCCTGATACCCTCCTCTTGAAAGAGTTCAAGTCGTAGGCAGGAGGAAATACAGATGAAGGAAGATTGTTCCAGAGTTTACCAGCGTGAGGGATGAAAGAGTGAAGATGCTGGTTAACTCTTGCATAAGGGGTTTGGACAGTATAGGGATGAGCATGAGTAGAAAGTCGAGTGCAGCGGGGCCGCGGAAGGGGGGGAGGCATGCAGTTAGCAAGTTCAGAAGAGCAGTCAGCGTGGAAATATCGATAGAAGATAGAAAGAGAGGCAACATTGCGGCGGAATTTAAGAGGTAGAAGACTATCAGTATGAGGAGGAGAGCTGATGAGACGAAGAGCCTTTGCCTCCACTCTGTACAGAAGAGCTGTGTGAGTGGAGCCCCCCCACACATGAGATGCATACTCCATACGAGGGCGGACAAGGCCCCTGTATATGGACAGCAACTGTGCAGGGGAGAAAAACTGGCGGAGACGGTACAGAACGCCCAGCCTCGAGGAAGCTGATTTAGTAAGAGATGAGATATGAAGTTTCCAGTTGAGATTTTGAGTTAAGGATAGACCGAGGATGTTTAGTGTTGAGGAAGGTGATAGCTGGGTGTTGTCAAAGAATAGGGGATAGTTGTTTGGAAGATTGTGTCGAGTGGATAGGTGGAGAAACTGTGTTTTTGAGGCGTTGAAGGACACCAGGTTCTTCTTGCCCCAATCGGAAATAATAGTAAGGTCTGAGGCTAAGCGTTCTGCAGCCTCCAGCCTTGAGTCGTTAAGTTCCTGAAGGGTGGGTCTTCTATTAAAAGAAGTTGAATAATGCAGAGTGGAATCATCGGCGTAGGAATGGATAGGACAGTTCGTTTTGGAAAGAAGATCATCAATGAACAACAGAAAAAGAGTGGGAGATAGGACAGAACCCTGTGGGACACCACTGTTAATAGATTTAGGGTGACCGTCTACCACGGCAGAAATAGAACGGTCAGAAAGGAAACTGGAGATAAAGGTACAGAGAGAAGGATAGAAACCGTAGGAGGGTAGTTTAGAAAGCAAAGATTTGTGCCAGACCCTATCAAAAGCTTTTGATATGTCCAGCGCAATAGCAAAGATTTCACCGAAACGGCTAAGAGAGGATGACCAAGAGTCAGTTAAGAAGGCTAGGAGATCACCAGTAGAACGCCCCTTGCGGGACCCATACTGGCGATCAGATAGAAGGTCAGAAGTGGAAAGGTGCTTTGAATCTTCCGGTTAAGGATTGATTCAAAAGCTTTAGATAGACAAGAAAGTAAAGCAATAGGACGGTAGTTTGAGGGATTGAGCGGTCACCCTTCTTAGGTACAGGCTGTATGAAGGCATACTTCCAGCAAGAAGGAAAGGTAGATGTTGACAGGCAGAGGCGAAAGAGTTTGACCAGGCAGGGTGACAGCACGGAGGCACAGTTTTTAAGGACAATAGGAGGCACTCCATCAGGTCCATAAGCCTTCTGAGGATTGAGGCCAGAGAGGGCATAGAAAACATCATTTTGAAGAATCTTTATAACAGGCATAAAGGAGTCAGAGGGGGGATGAGTAGGAGGAATATGCCCAGAATCGTCCAGAGTGGAGTTTTTAGAAAAAGTTTGAGAGAAGAGTTCAGCCTTAGAGATAGATGAGACGGCAGTGTTGCCGTCAGGACTGAGGAGTGGAGGGAAAGATGAAGAAGTGAAGTTGGAGGAGATGTTTTTGGCTAGATGCCAGAAGTCACGGGAAGAGTTAGAGAAAGCAAGGTTTTGACATTTTCTATTAATGAAAGAATTTTTGGTTAGTCGGAGAATAGATTTGGCACGATTTCGGGCAGAAATGTAAAGTTCATAATTAGCATTAGTTTGAAGGCTCTGGTATCTTTTGTGAGCTACCTCTCTATCATTGACAGCACGAGAACAAGCGTGATTAAACCAAGGCTTTTTAGCGTGAGGAGTAGAGAAAGAACGAGGAATGTATGCCTCCATTCCAGAGACAATCACCTCTGTGATGCGCTGAGCACACACAGAGGGGTCTCTATCCTGGAAGCAATAATCATTCCACGGGAAATCGGAAAAGTACATCCAATATACATATATATATACATCCAATATACATATATATATATATATATATATATATATACATATATACATATATATATATATATATATATATATATATATATATATATATATATATATATATATATATATATATATATATATATATATATATATATATATATATATATATATATATATATATATATATATATATATATATATATATATATATATATAACTATATATATATATATATATATATATATATATATATATATATATATATATATATATATATATATATATATATATATTAATCCCTCGCCATATCGCGGTTCACTTATCGCGGTCTCGCTGTATCGCGGATTTTAAATTGTAAGTATTTAGTTTCGTATCGCGGATTTTTCGCTATATCGCGGGATTTTGCGGTGTAGAGGTATTTTAATATGTTTATTATTTGACTTATTTTGCAGTAAAAGAAGCATTTTCTATCCTAAAAAATTGTAAACAGTATAAAAAGATTAAGAAAAGTATTAATAAGAACATATTAAAAGAATATTAAATTGAAATAAAATACGTAGCGCACAGCAGATGAGTAGACAAAGACTCGCACGTATGTAAAACGCAGCTCCGGCCGCTTCCGCTTGAGCTAGTTTGCCCACGTGTGATCGTACACGGCACACTATTGGCTGATGGATGGGAGGCGACCAACCAGAGCACTGTGTTCCGTATCCTGGGCGCTGATTGGCTCAGCGACCGTAGCATTTTTTGGTTCGTGAGTGGTTAGGTCGGAGACAAAGGGAGAGTGTGTTACAGCTTGCTACCGTTAAATGCTCGAGAAGTTGGCAGTGAGGACCCAGACAGGATGAGGCAATGACTACATTTGAACAAGATTAAAGTCCTAAATTTGCTCAAAATGATTACTCCAAGCTTATCTGGTTTCGTGGAACTCTTTTCAGTATTGGAATAAACACGTGGAGAGCTACTGAGCCGAACAGCCGATACGCTCTTCTTCTTGTGACCACAACTTACCGACCACACGAGTAACTGACATGTTGGTGACTGAGTTTCTGACTAGAATTTCGACGAGTTTCCCGTGAAATGTAGCCGACTTTGAATCTCTCGAGAAACTCGTGGTTGCGTGACCTTGTTCACACGGGCTGAGGTGAGATTCACAGATATGCGTGCTTATATAAATGATATATATAAAATATATTATATAAATTATATAAATAATAAGATATATATAAGGTCGCTACTTCGCGGATTTTCGCCTATCGCGGGGGGTTCTGGAACCTAACCCCCGCGATAAACGAGGGATTACTGTATATATATATATATATATATATATATATATATATATATATATATATATATATATATATATATATATATATATATATATATATATATATATATACTGTCCAAACCCCTTATGCAAGAGTTAACCAGCATCTTCACTCTTTTATCCCTTAAACTAGTAAACTCTGGAACAGCCTTCCTTCATCGGTATTTCCTCCTGCCTATGACTTGACCTCTTTCAAGAGGGGTGTATGAAGACACCTCTCCACCCGAAATTGTCCTCTCTTTCGGCTACTCTTTACTTCGTCTTATTATAGGAGCAGTGGTTAGAGGGCTTTTCCTATGCTTTCTTTGTGTTGCCCTTGAGCTGCTTCCTTTGTTGTAAAAATAATATTGCGATCATACTGAATTTTTTTGCTTCGGTATCCAATAACCAGTATGAGTTTGCCCGCTGCTGCCACCAACATCAGCGATGACAACAGCGATCATATTTGTTTGACTATACATACCGAAGCCTAAGAAATACGATGTTTTATGGTGTTACCGTGAAATGAATACGGTATTATTTCGAGATGAATTTTGTGCTATTGGGATGGAATGGAATGACAAACTGGTGAAATACGTATGTCAAGTGAAAATGGGTATTTTGAAAGTGATAGTGGTCAACGGCTCGTGATGTGCTGTCCGTGCGTTACTATAAAAAAATAAAAAATAAATTCACTACCTTCAGTGACTCCAGCTTTGTGACGTTTGGTGGCTGGAGTAGTTGTGATGTAGCAAACACTCACAATTATATACTCTATAGAATTGCCATTTCCAACTTTCAACACTGCTCGGATATGAGGCACTGAGCGGCAGAGGGGCCACCAGTGCGCCAAAAATCGCCCTATTGAGCTAGAGGCGACATCTGAGTGCTTCATCTTCCAGGATATGAATCATTTGAAGGCAAACAATCGGTGTGACCACGGGAGAGAAGGGTTAGCTTCACCTACTTTTTCCTCCCAAACTCTTTGGTTAGCTTCAGATGTCAGTGAGCAGAGGGGCCAATAATCTAGCCAATAGAATTCCGTTTTCTATGCGTCTCTTTACAAAAATGGGGAGGCGGTGGCTGAGTGGATAGCGTGACGGCGCCGCGTTCAGGAAGACGCGGGTTCGCGCCCCGCCCGATGACACCAAGCTGGGATTTTTCAGCCGCCGCCGAGTGGCCTAAGACTACCAGTAGGGTTCTTACTGGACGTTCGCTCCACCAGGCGTGATGCAAGTGTGGACCTGGCCTACTCTTCTGTAATTTTGGCCGCTGATTTCAGAATCACCCGTCCAAGCATCCTTTTCCTGCCAATGATGCGCTACTCGCCAAAACATGTAGGCCCTATATGTATTTAATTTTTTGCAAAAAATGTTACAACTTTTGAACGGCAAGTCATACAATCTATATATTATTGGTATCATTTGAAAGCTGTTCACAGCCACTATCAATACAAAAAACAATTATTGTTCTATCGGAACATGTTAATGTAGCCTACATGTTTTATTTTCATTAAGTGGAAATAAATTCAATTTTTAACGGAAAATCATACAGCCTTGCAGGCTGCAGCTCATCGCCTTGGTCCCCTTTCTTTCTTTTTTAAGTTGCTTATATCCACAGCCTTATAGATTCAGGTCTTGCTCGCTATTACCAATCAACAAGCTCTCTCGCTCACCCGTGTGGATAAGTGTACTTACGACAACCATCTCATCTACCCGACGTTAAGACTATCACGGGAATGGACAGGTAAGTTAACAGCAGGATAACTGAGGATACGTGGTGATGGTGGTGGTGTTGCAAGCTGTTTTACTATTCCTTTTAGAGCAGGTCAGTAGGCTGGGTAAACTTTGCCTGGCTCACTTGGGCTGATGTTGGACCTGATGGCGCGAATGCCGGAACAATTAACACATATGCTTGGGGGTCTTCACTTATCTCCCATTCCCTTCCCTTCCCTTCCCTTCACTCCCATTCCCTTCCCTTTCCTTCCCTTCCCTTCACGCTCATTCCCTTCCCTTCCCTTCCCTTCCCTTCACTCCCATTCCCTTCCCTTCCCTTCCCTTCCCTTCACTCCCATTCCCTTCCCTTTCCTTCCCTTCCCTTCACTCCCATTCTCTTCCCTTCCCTTCCCTTCCCTTCCCTTCCCTTCCCTTCCCTTCACTCCCATTCCCTTCCCTTCCCTTCCCTTCCCTTCCCTTCCCTTCCCTTCACTCCCATTCCCTTCCCTTCCCTTCCCTTCCCTTCCCTTCACTCCCATTCCCTTCTATTACTAATGAATGAAAGAGGGAAGGAAAGGAAGTCTGGAAGGAAAGAAAAAAGGAAAGAAGAGAGAAATGAAAATAGAAAAGACGAAGAAAGGGAGGTAAAGAAGAATGGAGAGAAAATAGGATAAATGAATAGAAAACTTAATGAGGAAGGAAGGAAGGAAGGAAGGAAGGAGGAAAAGAAGAAAACAAAGGAGGAATTTAAAAGTGGTTGCATTCCCTCTTCAAATTGTTTACCTGCAGTTTGCAGATTGTGCGGAGAGAGAGAGAGAGAGAGAGAGAGAGAGAGAGAGAGAGAGAGAGAGAGAGAGAGAGAGAGAGAGAGAGAGAGAGAGAGAGAGAGAGAGAGAGAGAGAGAGAGAGAGATTCTTACATCTGACGGAGCATTCCTTTCCACCATTTAAATTACTGACTGCTCTCTCTCTCTCTCTCTCTCTCTCTCTCTCTCTCGTCATGCATTCGCCGTCCTTAATGAGTTGGGTAACACTGCAAGGAGGAGGGAGAGGAGGACACACTTCTGCTGCCCTCTTTTCCTGCTGTCGTTGCTGTCCGGCTCTCAGCTCACTGTCGCTTTCCTCGTTGTCTCTCACTTCCGCACTTTTTTTTCATTCAGACGTCCTTCAATCATCATCCGACGATGCGCCTTGACGTTATTCTCGCGCTGGTGTGGTGGGCCGGGCCATCAATGTGGTCCTGGAGTACAACAACGGGTATGGGCCCACAGCCGCGCCTGCCGAGGAGGCAGCCTGCCCGCCGCCGCGCCTGCCGAAGGGCTGCCTGCCGCCGCCGCGCCTGCCGAAGGGCTGCCCGCCGCCGCACCTGGGGAAAGAGCACCCCCCGCGGGACCCCTCGCGGCCCACAAGGCGTGGATCATTGCCGATCTGCTGGCCGAGCAGAAGCAGACACAGCAGGCCATGCAGGACCTCACCAGCCAAAACGGCCTCCTGTACGTCCTCCTGCTTCAGGCGTCAGATGAAGCCAGCATCCTGCACAGGGCAGTGCTGGCTCAAGAAACGGCTCGGAGAGAGGCAGAACAGCAAAGGTCAGAGCTGGAGGAAGAAAACAGCGGCCTCTTCAATGACCTGTACGTATCTCGACGCGAAAATAACGTCCTTCTCAGTGACCTGTCTGACGCCGGGGAGATAATTCACAGACTGCGAAAAGTCATGTCTTCATCCCTGGAAGAAAACGACGGTCTGGTCAGTGACCTGTCTGACGCTGGGGAGATAATTCACAGACTGAGAAAAGTCGTGTCTTCATTCCGGGAAGAAAACGACGGTCTGGCCAGTGACCTGTCTGACGCTAGGGAAGAAATTGAGAGGCTGCAAAAAGGCCAGTCCCTATCCCGGAGAGAAAACACTGGTCTGGCCAATGACCTGTCTAACGCTAGGGAAGAAATTGAGAGGCTGCAAAAAGGCCAGTCCCTATCCCGGAGAGAAAACACCGGTCTGGCCAATGACCTGTCTAACGCTAGGGAAGAAATTGACAGGCTGCGAAAAGGCCAGTCCCTATCCCGGAAAGAAAACACCGGTCTGGCCAATGACCTGTCTAACGCTAGGGAAGAAATTGACAGGCTGCGAAAAGGCCAGTCCCTATCCCGGAAAGAAAACACCGGTCTGGCCAATGACCTGTCTAACGCTTGGAGAGAAATTGACAGGCTGCGAAAAGGCCAGTCCCTATCCCGGAAAGAAAACACCGATCTGGCCAATGACCTGTCTAACGCTTGGAAAGAAGTTGACAGGCTGCGAAAAGGCCAGTCCCTATCCCGGAAAGAAAACACCGATCTGGCCAATGACCTGTCTAACGCTTGGAAAGAAGTTGACAGGCTGCGAAAAGACCAGTCCCTATCCCGGAAAGAAAACACCGGTCTGGCCAATGACCTGTCTAACGCTTGGAAAGAAGTTGACAGGCTGCGAAAAGGCCAGTCCCTATCCCGGAAAGAAAACACCGGTCTGGCCAATGACCTGTCAAATGCTGGGAAAATAATTCACAGGCTCCGAAAATACCTGTCCCTTTTCCGCAAAGAAAACACCGGTCTGGCCAATGAAGTGTCCTTATCGAGACACGAAAACAACGATCTCGCCAATGACCTGTCTAGCGCTAGGGAAGAAATTGACAGACTGCAAAACCTTGTGAAAGCGCAGACCATCTCCAAGGAGAATGATGACGACCTTGTAAAAGTGCTGGACATCTCCAAGGAGAATGATGACGACCTTGTAAAAGTGCTGGACATCTCCAAGGAGAATGATGACGACCTTGTAAAAGCGCAGACCATCTCCATGGATGATGATGACGACCTTTTAAAAGCATTGGACATCTTCACGGAAGAAAATGACGACTCTGTAAAAGCGCTGACAATCTTCATGAATGAAATCAACGACCTTGTCAAAACGCTGCACATTTCCAAGGAAGAAAATGACGACTTTGTAAAAGCACTGCACATCTCCAAGGAAGAAAATAACGACCTTATAAAAGCGCTGGACATCTTCATGGAGGAAAATGACGACTTTGTAAAAGCGCTGGACATCTCAAAGGATAATGATGACGACTTTGTAGAAGCGATGGACATCTCCAAGGAGAATGATGACGACCTTGTAGAAGCGCTGCACGTATCCATGAATGAAATCAACGACCTTGTCAAAGAGCTGGACATCTTCATGGAGGAAAATGACAACTTTGTAAAAGCGCTGCACGTCTCCAAGGAGGAAAATGACGATCTTGTCAGAGCGCTGGACATCTTCATGAAAGAAAATGACGACCTTGTTAAAGAGCTGGCTGTATCCAACGTTGGAAATGGAGGAAATGCCTATGAATCTGCTATCGTCGTCTCCGAAGAAGTCGGTCCTGCATATGACGAGCCCAATCTACAATAGTGACCACGATATGCCCTAGTGAGCTCGTTCTTGTTGAGGAGCCACCTCCCTATCCTTCCCCATCCCATCCTTCCCCTGACGTGACTCCCCTATCGTCGGCCTCCTCCCTATCCTTCCCCATCCCATCCTTCCCCCGACGTATCTCCCCATCGTCGGCCTCCCCTTCCTCATCCTTCTCTCTCCCATCCTTTCCCCCGGCGTAACTCCCCTATCGTCGGCCTCCCCTTCCTCATCCTTCCCTCTCCCCATCCTTTCCCTCCGACGTAACTCCCCTATCGTCGGCCTCCCTATCCTTATCCTTCTCTCTCCCCATCCTTCCCCCCCGGCGTAACTCCCCTATCGCCGGCCTCCCCATCCTCATCCCCCCCCCCCGGCATCCTCAACCCTGGCAGTTTCTTCCGGTCACCGGCGGTTCTTCGGGCCAAAGCTCTGGTTCAATTTATCTTCGAACCCGGAGCATCTTGCACCAAACCGCTCTGTATTTCTCACATTTCTTAAAACCTTTCTATCTATCAGTAAATTTATCCTGAAGGTACTATAGTATTTCCATTTGAAACTGGCCGGTGGGGTGTAGGCCTATGCGGGTCAGCCCCGCCCCATGCACATATCTGCCACACACTCTCAAGACTTCTCGCTTCCTCTCATATGTCAGCTACTCAGTACCTTTAAATGGATTTGATTAAATGATTGGATAATCTAATAAGGTCATAGTGTTGAGATTGTTTCGTTTTTAGGATAATAACAAAGATTTTGTATAAATACCGCGACACTGGACAACGTTGGAATACATTGTTGTCCAGTGTTGGGGTATTTATACAAAATGGAAATACTTTAGTATTTGAATGAGTGTGTGTGGGCGTTATGCGGTACTGAATAGCCTATCCGTGCCGTGCGCGTTCCACTACCAGCAACTCTGATTCCGCCTTGTTTGTCCTTCACACACACACACACACACACACACACATACACTGGATACGGACAGGTCATTGACAGGCCAGTATTCTGGTGTCTGGATACGGACAGGTCATTGACAGGCCAGTATTCTGGTGTCTGGATACGGACAGGTCATTGACAGGCCAGTATTCTGGTGTCTGGATACGGACAGGTCATTGACAGGCCCGTAGGCAGGGTAAACTCTGGGTGGGTTACTTGGGCTGATGGTGGACCTGATGGCGCGAATGCCGGAGTCATTAACACATGGTAGGAAAAAGGATGCATTTCCTGCATTCTAGGCACTCGATCTGAAAGCCTATTTCATGCAGCTGAAATGAGCTTATGTTTTCCATTTTAAAATGGATAACAGACTGTTAAAATAACACCAGCAGCAGGGTGTACTTCTTTTCCGGAGACAGGCTCTTTATTGTTTGGGTTATTATATCCACAGATTTGGTTGCATTGACAAAGTTGCCAATGTCATTCGTGGTTGTGGGAAGGCCTAAAAGAAACCAACAATTCTAAACATGTTAAAGATCAATACAAATCAATAAAGATCAATACATTGAGGCTTGTTTACGCCTATCAGCTAAGTACGTACAACTGTGTAAAAGAAGTTAATTCATGTGAGGAGGTGAAAAAAGGGTGCCACAAAACGGTTTATATAAGTTCAGGGTGCCAGCACTGAAGATTAAGAACCTCTGCCCTAGGGTGTCGAAGTCTGAAGCTGCGAGTCTGAAACTCACCTCAACCAACGAAGGGAGAGGGCTAGGGAAGGGCGGATGTCATACCCTCAAGCCGATCAACGGACAGGAAAGGGAAGGTGGCGGCGACGTCCCGACAAACACTAAACTCCGAACACCGTCACCCTGCCCTCAACCCGCGACCGGGGAAGAGGGGAGAGGCAAGGAGGGCGAAGAAGCGTGTCAAAGGCGCCGCAAAGCACAGCATTCCGTCCCGCACTCGGACCAGCAGGCAGAGATGGGAGGCAGCGGCGAAGCTCTGCCAGGGCACGAACGGAACGCCGAAAACTCAACTCGTCCTCTCCCACCACGGAAGGAGGGGGAGGGGATCGCGAAGCACCGCACACCGCCCCACACCCTGACCAACAGGCCGAGATGGAAGGAAAAGGCGAAGCGGCGAAACTCTGGAAGCCGGAAGGCAAGAAGCGTCGAAACCCAACCTCTCGCCTTCAACCAGCGAAAGAAGGGGAGGGGAGAAAGGGCGAGGAGGAGCGTCGAAAGAACCGCGAAGCACCACACACCACCACACACTCTGACCACCATGCAGAGATGAGAGGTAACGGCGAGTCACTGAAGCTCCGGGAGGCAGGAACAGTGAAGTGTGGGGAGAACAGGCCCTGGACGCCAAAAGACAACGTGTTCCAACTCTCCATCCTGGAAAGAAAGGTAGAAAAAGGCCGGGAGGTAGAAACGGACACGAATTCCTGTGCCCTCCACGCTAAGAACCCCGCACACACCCACTCCGCCTATCGGCGATAAAGCAGAGTGGGATGGGTGGTAAAGGGGCAGGAGTCGGCCAGGACAGACGAGTAGGAGCGGAGGGCACCCTGCCTCCAGCCGGCGAAAGGAGAAAGGGAAGGCGGGTGAACCCGTGCACCATATATCCCGTGCACCGCTCCATTCTGGTAATAAGAACATAAGAACGTTGGAATCTGCAAGAGGCCGGTAGGCCTATACAAGGCAGTTCCTTTGACCCTAAGCTCCCGTGTATCTAAGCCCACCTAGTATCGCTGTCCATGAATTTATCTAATCTATTTTTGAATGTGACAATTGTATTGGCATTCACCACATGACTGCTAAGCCTATTCCACTCATCCACTACCCTGTTGGTAAACCAATTTTTGCCTATGTCCCTCAGCAGGCCATCACCTCACCTCACCTCAGCAGGCCATCACCTCACCTCACCTCAGCAGGCCATCCCCTCACCTCACCTCAGCAGGCCATCACCTCACCTCACCTCAGCAGGCCATCACCTCACCTCACCTCAGCAGGCCATCACCTCACCTCACCTCAGCAGGCCATCCCCTCACCTCACCTCAGCAGGCCATCACCTCACCTCACCTCAGCAGGCCATCACCTCACCTCACCTCAGCAGGCCATCACCTCACCTCACCTCAGCAGGCCATCACCTCACCTCACCTCAGCAGGCCATCACCTCACCTCACCTCAGCAGGCCATCACCTCACCACCTCAGCAGGCCATCACCTCACCTCACCTCAGCAGGCCATCACCTCACCTCACCTCAGCAGGCAGAGAAAGGAGGCCGCAGGGAAGTTCTGTAAGTCGCTAAAATAAAAAAAATAAAAAACTCGTCCACCTTTACCCAGTGAAAGGAGCAGGGGGAAAGGGAGGAGGGCGGAAGGGCGGAACGGCGAAGGGGCTACGAAACTTAGCGCATCTCCATCACGACCAAGGTGGTGGCGGCGAACCTCTGAAAGCCACGAACGGCCGAGGAAGCGTAGTGAAAGAGCCCTGAAACACCGCCCTCCCTCCGTCACTCCGACCAGCGATTAAACCGAAAAGGGAGGCGACAATGAAGCCAGAAAAGCTGAAGAGGAGCAGCGAAAGAACCGCGAAACACCACACTGTCCCTCACTCCGACCCTCCGAAGAGGAAGGGACGTAGCGGCGAAGCTCCCGGAGTCATGAAAGAAAAGCCGAGGAAGCTCGACAAAAGAGCCACGAGTGGTCGCCCTCCTCCCGTGACTCCGACCATCTGACAGGGATGGGTGGAGGTGGTGGCAACGGCCCGGAAGCCACGAATGAACACAGAGGAGCGGCGAAAGAACCACTCATCGCCGCACTCCCTCCTCCCGTGCCTTCGAACACCCGACAGGGGTGGAAGGAGGATCAGGCGATGCTATGGAAGCCAGGAACGGCCGAGGAGGAGCGGCGGAAAGGTCACGCATCGCCGCACTGTGCCCTTCACTCCGGCCCACCGACAGAGGTGGGAGGAAGCAAGGTCTAAATAAATTTAGATCTTTAGATCTTGGGAGGAAGTAGTGAAGCTCCGGAAGCCAGGAATGGCCGAGGAGGAGCGGTGAAAGAGCCACGCATCGCCGCACTGTGCCCTTCACTCCGGCCAACCGACAGGGGGAGGAGGAAGTAGCGAAGCTCCGGGAGCCAGGAACGGCCGAGGAGGAACGTGGCGAAAAGGCCACGCATCGCCGTTGTGGATCCTTCACCCGGCCAACCGTCAGTGGTAGGAAGCAGCGAAGCTCCGGGAGCCAGGAACGGCCGAGGAGCGGCGAATAAACCACGCATCGCCGCACTGCATCCAACACTCCAGCCAACTGGCACAGCTGGGAGGAAGAGGCGAAGCCCCGGAAGCCAGGAACGGCCGAGGAGCGGCGAAAGCAATCCGAAGCACCGCGCTGCATCCGTTACCTGACCAGCCGAAAAGACGGGAGGTAGTACAGCGCAGGCAGCTTCTGATCCCATGAAGACTGATCATTGTTGCACTGCTTGGCCAACTCCTGGCCCAGCGTCCAATTAAACCTCTCCACCATTCCATCTGACTGTGGGTGCAGAGGGGTGGTCCGGGTCTTCTTGATACCCAGAAGCTTGCAGCACTCAGCAAGGACTGTTGACTCAAAATTCCTTCCCTGGTCGGAATGGAGCTCGTTAGGCACACCGAAGCGACTTAAGAACTCCTCCACCAATACCTTAGCGATGGTAGTGGCTTCCTGGTCAGGGATGGCGTAGGCTTCCGGCCACTTGGTGAAGTAATCCATTGTGACGCAGATGTACCTATTTCCGTTCGTCGTCAGAGGCAAGGGTCCTGCTGTATCCACTGCCACCCGTTCCATGGGGGCTCCAACCTGGTATAGTTGCAATGGGGCACGGTGACGCTTCTTGGGGCCCTTCTTTGCACAGCACACCTCACACGCGTGACACCATTCTTCCACGTCCTTCCTCATGCCAACCCAGTAGAACCTTTGGCGCAGGCGACTCAGTGTCTTCTTTACCCCAAGGTGTCCGCTGGTGATGCTGTCGTGCATTTCTTTCAAGACGCCTTCCCGGGAATTCACAGGTAGCACCGTGGACCAGTAGTGGTCAAGACCATCATGAGAAACCCAGCGTCGCTGCAACACCCCGTTGTCCATCCGTAGTGTCCCACTGAGTCCAGTAATTTTTGGTGGTAGGGCTTTCTCTCGAGATTACTTCCCACCCAGGTCGCGTTGACGACTGACTCAGCCATTCCATAATTGGTCGCAGATCTCGATCCTCCCGCTGCAGTTTTCCCAAGTCTTCCCATGGCACCTCCGCTGTCTGTTCCACTGTAGTGCGGCGGCACATATTCTGGACGCTTTCCCTCTGGAGGCAATGTTGACACTCAGGTTGGCAGGGGCGCCGGCTCAAGCTGTCCGCGTTACCGTGTGTTAGCCCAGATCGGTGCACAATAGTGTAGTGATGCTGCTCTAGTTTACCTATCCAGTGAGCAAGCTGGCCCTCAGGGTTTTTCAGTGACTTCAACCTCCGCAATGCAGCGTGATCCGTGCGGATGGTGAAAGTTGCACCGTACAGGTAAGCATGGAAAAAGTCAAGGCTCTTGACTACTGCCAGGAGTTCTTTCCGGGTCACGCAATAGTTTTTCTCGGCTGGGGTGAGCTTCTTGCTGAAGTAGGCCACAACCCGCTCCATGTCGGCACATGCCTGGGACAGCATTCCACCAATCCCCTCATCACTGGCATCACAATCCAGTATAAAAGGCTTAGAGGGGTCTGGGTAGGTGAGTACGGGCGAAATGATGAGGGCCTCCTTGAGCTTCTCAAAGGCAACCTGAGTTTCCGCTGTCCACTCAAACTTGCGCCCCTTCTTCGTCAGGAGGTGCAGTGGTGCAGCAATCGTAGCGAAGCCTTTCACAAACCTGCGGTAGTATGAGCACAACCCGAGGAAGCTCCTTCACGTTGGTGGTGTCGGCCAGTCCTTACCGCAGCCACCTTCTCAGGATCAGTGCGTACTCCAGCCTCGCTCACGATGTGTCCCAAGTATTGACCTCCCTTGAATAGGCAGCATTTCTTCGAGCTGAGCTTAAGATGTGCAACTCTAAACCGGGAAAAAAAACTCTGATAGCCTTTCCATCTCCTGCTCGAAGATCTGGCCAAAGACAATCACGTCGTCGAGGTAGATGAGTGCCGTCTTCCAGTGAAGTCCCTCCAGCACCCTCTCCATCAGCCGCTCGAACGTGGCCGGCGCGTTGCAGAGGCCAAAGGGCGTGATCTTAAACTGCCACAGGCCTTGACCGTAGGAGAAGGCTGTTTTCTCTTTTTCCTGCCCCGACATTTTGACTTGGTGATATCCAGACTTCATATCTAGTGTTGAAAACCACTAGGAGCCCACCAAAGCGTCGAGCGTGTCGTCGATCCGTGGAGTGGGTATGAACTTGATGGTGAGATCGTTTAGGCTCGGTAGTCCACGCAGCACCTGAGGGAACCGTCCTTTTCCTGACGAGCACTACAGCAGACGCCCACGGGCTGCTGGACCGCTCGATTAACCCCTGTTGCCGCAGGTCATCCATCACCTCATCCATCTCCTTGCGACGGGCTGGTGCCATCCTTCGAGAAGCTTGCTTCACTGGGCGGTGGCTACCTGTGTCGATGTGGTGCTCTACCAGGTCCGTACACCCAAAGTCCAGGTCTTCTGTGGAAAACACATCTGCATTCCTCACGAGAAGCTCCCTGAGCTGTTCCACTTGGGGCTCCTCTAGACACTGGGAGCTTCTGGCAAACAGGTCGCGCAGGTAGTCGGGCAGCTCCTCCTGGGGCTTCGTCAGGGTTCTCCTGCAGACACAGGCTCGGTTTCTGGTCGATCTCTAGCACAACCCCACCATGGTCCCTTGTTTTATTTTCTTTGGGCTGAAGGAGACATTGGCCACGACGACAGGCACGTCCGCTGCAGCAGGGTCTGCCAAAGTATTGCCTACAATCACCCCGTTTTCTACCGGGCATCGAGTTCCACTCTCTACCACACACAGGCTAGCCGAGGGACACCCGTAATTTGACAGGGTAACAGGATCTCTGACCTCAGAGGAATAATGGTGGTGCGCTTGACTGTCACTGGCAGGCCCTCCTTGTGCACAGTCGTCAGTGGCACCCTCCTTCCTCCTACAGTCAGCTGCTTAGCGCGAAAGTCCAGCTCGCACCTGCGGGAGACAAGATAATCCATACCTAGGATGCAGGGGTCGTCCATTTCAGCCACGTAGACAGAGAGGGACTCTTCCTTTCCTCCGAGCTCAAACTTTACGTCCACTGGGCCTCTGAGCTCTGCGTAGTGTCCAGTGACACCGCACAGTCGATGCGACGTCTTAGGAAGCCGACGATGACTCACCACGTCAGGCCGCACCAATGTGCGTTCCGAGCCTGTGTCGACGACCACAGGCCACAACACTCCGTCAACCTTGCCCTCCATTTGGCAGCTCGTCATGGTGGTTCTCCTGCACATTGATATCTTCGGGGCATGTACAGGACAGACTGGTCGTTGTCCCCGTGAACCAGTCCTCCTTAGTTTCCCGAGTGGTGGTCCCATGCCGGGGGCACATTTTTCCGACACTCATTCTTCCAGTGCCCCTCTTCTCCACAGGTCCAGCACCTGGGTTCTTCCCTGGGTTTCTTCCTAGCGCCACCTTCATATTCCTTTTTCCTCTTATAGCATTCGTTCTCCTTGTGCCCAACCTTCTCGCAGTACCAGCACGTTCCTTGGAACCTGTCTGTGTCGCTGACAGCGCCCTTTCGTGCCCTAAAGCCAGAAATCGAGTCGTCCCTGAAGCTTGACAAGCTAGACCTAACAAAGGACTCAAACTCCATGGCACGTGCCAGAGCTTCCTGCATTGATGTTGGCTTAGCTTGGTTCACTTGTATCTTTAGCTGAGGGTTGTCCAGGGCAAAATCGTCAGCTGTCAGGGGTGGCACCTAGGTATGCCTTGTGCGCCATGCTCTCAAGGTCCTGAGCGAGTTCCTGAAGAGACTCGCGCCTCCTGTTGCGGGATCTGAACCTAACCCTGAAGAGGTCGTTCTGGTGCTTGGTCCCATATCGTTGCTCCAATGCCTGTGCCAGCCCGCTGTAGCTGCCCTTTGTCGCATTGTCGAGCTGAGCAAGGACCTCCAGCGCCGTCCCTTTCAGGCTAGTGGCCAGCTGAGCCGCGCACTCTTGGTCTTCCCATCCATTCCGAGCTGCCAACAGCTCAAACTGAGCGCGGTAAACCTCCCAGGAGACCTTGCCATCAAACTCCTGAGGCTTCTTTCTAACAGGCCACCCCAGCAGACTCATGGGGCTGGCGGAACTTCTTGCGGGGATAAACTCAGGCGAAACAGGGCTCAAACTACCCCTGACTTGCGTAGGAGAAGCATCTTGCATGGGTACAAGTAGCCCCTGCAGGCACTGGCTGTCCGTTTCCAGCCAAGCAGTCTTCAAGGGCCTTCACTCTGTCACTTACTTCTAATATTTCTTTGCGTGTCGTCTCCCGTACCACCTCCATCTCTTGTTGGAGATTTGTGTGTTCTTTCTCCACTTCTATCAGGCGTTGTCCTAACTTCGTGGTCACATCAGTCATTTTTCTTCGCACTGACTCACTTCCATCTTGTACTTTTTTTTTTTTTTTTTTTTTTACATTGCTGCCTATTGCGCCGGTAGGCTTCTTCCCGGTGGATCCTGATGGTCGGTCCAAGGCTTCATTCCGGTGGGTCCTGATGGTCGGCCCAGCCCGTTCTGGATTACAGCTGTTGCTGTAATCCCGTGAAGCGATCTTCTAGCTGTTCTTTGAGTTCTTGGAGTGTTCCTTCTTGTTGTTGTTGTGCTCTTTCTTGTTTCTCCCCCTGTAGTCTCAAAGATTCCAAGAGTTCAGTCAACATGTCGTCCCTCTGGGCAGCTTGGAAACGAGTCTCCATGGCGAAAAAAACAAATGGCTACACTCCTGACACCAATGTTATGCCGGACGTGTTACTTGGGTTCAGTGTCGCCGTCAAGAGACTCCGTGGGAGGGAGATATGTAAAGACCTTGCACAGCTTCAGCAGTCTAATATTCTTCCTTAGTAGTACAATTCACTCTTGACTCTTCACTGGCCACTAGCTTGCTATGACTGGGACTGACTCCTCTCGCCCTCTTCTCCTATATATATCCAGAACAGTACAGTCTAGAACGTTACAGTATATTTTAGATCATACAAGAACATGTAGCAAAAATATGTTCGAGTTGGCAACACTTCCCGCCCGGCGCCTGGCCACGAGCCCCGCGGGGCGCGGGCGGGGCCTTGCTCCCCGCCCCCCTGCTCGCTCCTCCTGGAGCCTTCCAGAGGCCCATAGACCCCGGGGGAAGCTTCCAGCACAACAATACAACAATACACTAATTAGTGGAGGTCTAACTTTCACGGGCGACAGGTTTGATCAGACTGACTGACTGACTAGATTGGTCCACAGGTAGAGGGTAGGGAGGGCAGGGTCAAAATCTAAGTATAGAGCTCGGGCAGGGTATACTAAAAAGAAAACGTGGACCGGAGGACGTAACTATGATAGACTTGCCTTACCTGCACATCCGCGCGTATACACATTATACTCTCTTTCTGTCTACACACAGACACAGTTATGGGATCTTGTCAACGTTGTTGGTAAACGTACAGTGCCTTACTTTCTGCCCCTGGTCAGATCTGCATCCATACACCGAACAATAAGCCTCCGGAGCGCGGAGTGACTCGGACTTCCTTGTTTATCGCTGGGAGTCCCAAGCGTGCTTGGGACTCCTTGAGACCACTTCCAAGGACTTGGGACCTTTGATGAAACCGGCCCTGGCTTCTGCCTTCTGACCCCGGCCGCTGATTAACATAATCCTACGTCATGCTGACGTCATGCGCGGGCGGGCTACTTTTCACTGGAAGCGGACTAACCCTGTCCTCCCTTAACCCTGGAGCGGTCAACCCCCTGCTGCTCACTCTACAGAGTACCATAGAGACGTCATCCAAAATAAGCCCAAATTGAGGTGACCTCATTTTCCAATGGGGAAAATTCTCCGACAGTCGTGACTTTCCTAAAAACTTATATAGCTTAGAACATTATTCAGTATTCCTGTTTTGAGAAAGTGTATGTCACTGGCAGTCGAAAATCATCAAAAATTATGCCTGGGGCGCCTTGGCAGAGAAAGACATCATTTATAAAGTAGTCACCGTGAGGTGGTGCACGCACGTCTGAGCATCACCTGACTTGTTATTATTTATCGTTTAGTTAGTTTATTTGTTGTTGTGTGTGTGTTGTTAACCTGAGATGGTGTAAGGCGTCTTTGTCTACCTGGAGGAGGAGGGACAGGTGGGAAGAGGTGATTTAGGGGAATTAGGAGGAAAAAAGGGATAATAGGCTATTGTTTTTTCGTTGTTAATATGAAGAAATTGTTTGATCGCCTATAGGTTTTTTTGTTATTGTTATTGTTCTTCATCTTCATTATCATCTATTTCTCTCTTATTATTATTATTATTATTATTATTATGATTTTGTTTTGTTATTCTAGTTTCCTTATTTTTCTCGTTTCATCTTTACTTCCATTTTTTTCTTATTTTCTTATTCATGTTTTCTTCCACTAACTTTTCTTGTTCTCTTTTACCTCCTCCTTCCTCTTCTTCTTCTTATTATTATTATTCATTTATTCTTATTTTGTTTGCTAGGCTGTTGTTGTTATTATTAGTGTCTTCATCTACTTTTCTTTTCTTTTTATATTGTTAGTCTTGTTTTCTTCTTCTTCATATTTTTCTTGTTCTTGTGATCTCTGCTTTTTCTTATTTTCTTTCTGTATTCTTGTTTTTTTTTTTTCGTCTGATTCATTTTTTGCCTAATTTTTATCCAATTTTCTTTTCTCCGTGTTCTTTTTCTTCCTCTTCCTCTTCTTATTTCTTTCATTCTTTCTTTCATTCTTCTTCTTTTTATTTTGAAGATTAAAGATTCTTGGTGCTCAGTTGCCCACTCAGAGAAGCTAAACTGTAAAAATACGTCGCTCACAATCACCGACGAATGGCAGACGGCAGAATGAACTGAATCTTCTCCCAACCATTCCTAAGGTCCTCTGCCATCTTGAAAAGGACAGATAATGGCCTTAGCTTTGACCGTGCCACGCGAACACAGAGATGATATGTTTGCGGAGGGGGTGAGAAAGGTTTTATCTTCTTGAAATAATCACTCATTATGATGGACCGTGCAACTTCTTAAAATAATCACTCCTAAGTCTATATACACCAAGTCAAGTCATACGCAGGTTTGTGGGAGGAGACACGGCAGAGGCGTGGCTTATGCGTGACACTGCTTGGAGCCAAACTAGAGAATGTAGAAACAGGGATTTAGAGAAAACGAGGAAAGGCGTACTAATTTAAATCGATCACTTCATCATGCCCTCCCTCACACCCCACACCGCCGTTTGTAGGCATTGGAATTACAGTCACGCAATAGCACAATAAAAAGGCATATTTTTTCGTCAGTGACTTGCCTGAACGCACTGTGAAAGAAGGCAAGCATGCACATCCAAAGTGCACATACGGCCGCAACTTTAGTCACCCCTGAACTGGCAGGGTTTTTTTATCTTCAAGTGACGTCATCCCGCTGCTCCGCCCCCAAACCGCCCCCTGCGCGTACCGGTCGCAGTTTTGAAGCAGAGTGACTTGACTTGGTATAAATAGACTTAAGCCCCTTTCACACCGTGCCGACTCTGGGCCAAGACAACCCACGACTCTAGGGTACACGAGGTCTTGGGTGTTGATGTGAAAGGGTCGGGCATGTCTTGAAAGAGGTCTTGAGACTGCTGCGCCGACGTCGTGACGGGAGTCTGGAGTCGTGAGGGGTAGCGCAAAAAAGTATTCCATGCTAAACTTTCACGACAAGAGTCGGCAAGAGTCTGGACCAACCGTCACTTCCGGTTGAGGTCTGAGGGAGGTCTGGGGCAGTCGTGACGACTGTCGGGACCATTTCCCAAATTTTTACCGTTTCCTGTCGGCACAGTCGTCGCTGCCGAATACTTAAGAATGATGTGTCGTGACGACAGTCTTCGCCTAATGAAGGACGTTCGTGACGACTGTCGGCTCAGAAATATTGGCTAACTCTTTCGCCATCAAGAAATTTTTATTTTTATTTTGCAATCACAAGCACAATAACAACTTCTGGGCATGGTTACGTTTCGTTGGCACAAACTTGGGAGCCGCACAGTACGCACGCACTCCTTTTGGCTTGATCTCTCTTGTGTTGAATGACACAACTAGGGCTGCCACCCTGAGGTCAGAAAAATGTGGAATGCAACATCTCACTCTCCAATACGGAATGGATCCATATTTTAAGGAACGGATGGCAACCCTAAAATTTCTCGAGCATGCAATGAGTGACAGCCGCAGCACGCTGCTGGTGGAGGCGGGAGGGATCGACGTTACGTCGCGTATTTTACACGTATTTTAGGACGAACCTTTGACAAATTTTACGGGCTGGTTTTGTGATTAACCGAAAAATGCGCTCACTAGTTTTAAGATACTGAATTTTATCAGCTTGATCATTCAGATAATAAAATACCGTACGGAACAAATGCCGTTCCGTATTGGTTCAAAACGGAACGATACATTTCATTTTCGAATACAGAGCGATTCCGTATTTAGAGGAACGGCAAGGCTGCCGCCAAGACAGTCGCCAAGACAGTCACGAAGACCGTCAGGAAGACCGTCGGCCAACTCCTTGGCAACTGTCGACCAGCTAGTCGGCCAACCAGTTGACAGACAATCTGAAGACTGTCGTCAAGACCGTCAAGACTGTCGGCCAATCGGTCGTCAGATTCGTGGTTGTCAGACGCTTACATGGCGCCATTTCAAAAATTGACCGTTGAGATTCGTCTTGAGACTAGTTGGCAGCATGCCACAGACATTCTGCCAACTAGTTGGCCGAATGTCCCAGACAGTCGGCAGTCATGGTAGCCGACACCAACTGGTTGGTAAGAGTTGGAAGGTAAAGACGGAGAAGAGAAGATGGGCAAAAGGAGCGAAAGAAAAGAGATTACTGATGAAAAGGAGAAAAAGTAAGATGAAATGGAAAGGATAGGGAACTGAAAGGAGAGACAAGGAGGTGAATATGAAAGGTACAAAAGGGAAGAAAGGCAGGGGATGAAAAAAATGAAAATGCAATGTTGAGAAAGGAAGATAAAAAGACTAGAAAATTAGAAAACAAGAGGAGGAAGTAAAGAAAGAGGGACGATTAGATATGGAGAAAGGTACATTAGAGAAGAGAGAAGAGAAAACCGGGACAGGGAGGGAATGATAATATTTATGTGGAAGTAAGCAGTGAAGGAATGATAGGAAGATAAACAACAGGAGGAGCGCGAGATAAATGATACGCGCAAGAGAGGGAAAGTAAAGGTGTTGTAATAGACAGGTGTATGGAAGGTAAACTTAATTAACAGGTAAATGTAAAGGTAATGTTATGTTTTGTGCCTTGCTAATTGAGTGTGTGTGTTGAGTCTACCCTGCTGTTCTCTCTCTCTCTCTCTCCTATCTTTTCTCCTCAATCTCTGCCTCCTTCCTTCCATTCTTCTCCCTCCCTTCTTCCTTCCTTTCTACTCCCTCTCTCTCTTCCTTCATTTATTTTGTCCTTCTCTCTCTCTCTCAATCTCAGCCTCCTTCCTTCCTTTTCTCCTCTCTCTCCATCCTTCCTCTCTTTTCTACTCCCTATCTCCTTCCTTCCTTCTCCTCCCTCTCCTTCCCTTTCTCAGTCAGTAGTGAACAAAGGTCTGAAAAGTAATTAGCGTCCTGTTCCTTTAAGGGTTTTGTGTTAAGTAATGATTCACGTCGTTTATTAATCTTCCACGGCCGTTACGATTTTGTGCGGAACGAAAACGATAAAAGGAAAAACATGGGATTAGTTTGTCCTTCATTTAGCTTTGTCATTTTCTCTTAACTCTTATTATTATTGTTTTTTTGTGTATTATCTAAGATGCAGAAGGTTAACTAATTATGTATATACTTCACCATGCAAACATAAATATTCTCTGTTTGTTTGTTTGTTGCTTTGTGTTCGTTTTCCTTTCTTTCTTTCTTTCTTTCTTTCTTTCTTTCTTTCGTTCCTTTTAGTCTGCTTTTCTTATACCTCTTTCTTTCTTTCTTTTCTCTCATTCTTTCTTTCTTTTTCTTCCTTCTGTCTGTCCTTATATTATTTTTACTCTCTCTCTCACACTCTCACTCTCACTCTCACTCCCACTCCCTCTCCCACTCCCACTCCCACTCCCTCTCCCTCTCTCCACAGTACAATTATAACGTCATTAGTCTTCGTTACTGAATGGTACTACAGAAAAACAAACAACAGACACTAAATCAAAGCCAAGTGGGATATAGTTAATGTTGGTGAGAATTTACAGTCAGGTTCGATGATAAATAGCGTCATAATGGTTTGTCCCAGCGTGTGTGTGTGTGTGTGTGTGTGTGTGTGTGTGTGTGTGAAAAAATAGGGACAGACATACAGACAGATAGGCAGACATATACACTAGAAAATCGTCTGTCTTCATTATTTTATTTTTCCTAGATTCATTTTTCGATTCATTTCTTATTCATTTCCTCTTGTCATTTTCCTTTTTTTTCCATATCCTTAACTTTTTCCCACTATCCATAGTTACTCCTTCTCCTCCTCCTCCTCCTCCTCTTGCAACTACTAACCACTACTAACTACTAACTAACAATAACAAGGAATGATCAACTCTTTTTCACCTTCGTTACCTTGGAAATGAGACGAAGGCAGGAGAATATGATGCAGGTATTTTAACACCTGATCAATTACAGCAACGTCGATTATTCTGCGCTTTTTCTGAGCTCCAAACTAACCTGAGGAGTAGAAATAACAGTTAAGATGTTACAGCGAGGCGAGGCAGGAAAGACAGTGGTAGGATTTTTTTTTCGAAGTCATCCGCCACTGGAAAAAAAAACCACATCGTCCGTTATATCGTTGCGCTTTACTCAATCAACTTTACTAGAACACTAAAACACAAGCATAACATATCAACATCCATTTAGCTGTTCTTAGGCATTGCAGGAATTATTGATCTATCACCTAGACCAGAAACACTGACTAAACTAAACCTTCCACATGTATGTATAGCGAATGATAACGATAAGGAGAAGGAAAAGGTTAAGAAAAAATGAATCAAATAAGAAATCTATGAAAAAAATGGAAACAGATGATTTTTTTTAGTCTGTCTGTCTGTCTGTTTCTGTGTCTGTCTCTGTTTGTTTTGAAGGCACTAAAGAACCTGACGAACTCCCTAAATAAGAACAAAAACAAAAAACAGGCAGCCTTGTTATGTAAGGATACTGGATTTATCTCGCCTGGTCTTCCATGATTCCACGTTTCTTCTTCCCCTTCTCCTTCTCCTCCTCCTCCTCCTCCTGTCTTGTCCGCCACACACACACATTCCTTTTCTTCCTTATTTGACATTCATCCGAGCGGGCGATCAGTGGCAGCCCACTGAGACACGGAAATGGCCTCTCTCTCTCTCTCTCTCTCTCTCTACTAGAATAGAGTTATTTCACAATTTTCTGAATCTCCTCACACACACACACACACACACACACACACACACACACACACACACACACCAACCCCTTCCCCTCCTCCTCCCCTCCTCCGCCTCTACAAACTTATACACACATACACAAGAATACCTTTACATATTGATTTTGCTCTTTCTTGCTTCCCATTACTTCCTTTTCTCCCTCTTCCCACTTTACTTTCTCTCCTTCTTCCTCATTTCTCATTAGTTACAGTTATTAGCCCTACCTCTATTTATTCTCATTAACTATCCACATTTTTCCCTACAAGATTTATTTTTCGTCTTTATTTTAATCTTTTTTTTCCCCTTATCCAATTTTTGTTTTCCTCTTTTCTTACTTCCCTTTATTCTATCTCTATGTTCCCTCAGTTTCCTTTCCATCTTTCTTTTCTACAGTTTTCATAATCCTCCCTTTTTATCCTATTGGTCTTCCTTCCTATCCCTTCAATTATCCCTTCTCTTCTCTCTCTTCCCCTTTTTTCTCTTAATCTTATATCTAACCTCATTTCTCCCTTCCCCTTATCCTTAATTTTCTCTCTCTTATCACGTACGAACTCTTCCTCAACCAGCTATCCTTTAACTCTCTCTTCTCTTCGCTTCCTTTCTCTTAACCTTCAATATGAACCCTCCATTTTCTCTTCTCCGCCTCCTAACCTTTCTTCCTCATCACATCCGAAACTCTTCCTCAACCAACCATTCCTTGCAGGAGTAGCACACTTCCCTCCTTAACCCATCCACTTAACCCAACCCTTCCCTTCCCTCCCCTTCCTTTCCCTTCCCTTCCCTGGCATTCCCTTCACCTCGCTCCCTTTAGCTTCCATCAGAGGAGTCGTTGGGAGCGATCATAGGACACGCAAGACCCTTATTAAACCATCTACTTATTCCATTTTCGCCATAACCTTCGGTGAACGGCTCTTGGGCGGCGGCTGGCTAATGGGGGAGACGGTGAAGGTTAAAGAAAAGGAGCGGGAATGGGATAATAGGAGCAGGAATGAATGGGATATGATGGGAATGGAAGGAGGTATTAGTGGGAGGGAGAGAGGGGGTGAGAGAGAGGAGAGATAGCGGAGAGAGAGAGACAGAGGCAGACACACACAAACGCAGACAGACAGTCAGACAGAAAGAAAGACAGTGATAAGTGGTAAAGGGAGGAAGAGATGGAGGAAGGTACTAAGAGAAGGAGAAAGAAGAAGAGGAGGAAGAGAAGGAGGAGGGAAACAGATGCATGAAACCAATAAGTAGGAAGGAGAAGGAGAGGGGAAGTGAAACAGACGAGCAACTCTGTAGAAGAAAGAGGAGGAGGAGGAGGAGGAGGAAAGAAGGGAAAGAAGAGAAAGACGAAAGGATTGAGGAGGAAAAGGGAAGCGAGAGAGAAGGGAAACAGATTGAAGAATGAGGTTAATAAGGAGGAAGAATGGAGGGGAAGAGCGAAACGACCGGATAAGTTTTTGTAGAAGAATGAATTGAAGTAGGAGGAGGAGGAGGAGGAGGAGAAGGAAGAAGAGGAAAAAAAGAAGGAAGAAGGGGAGTGGAGGAAAAGGAAGGTGTGGCCGGAAGAAGACAGGAAGAGGCAATGATAGAAGACAGAGGAAAATGAAGAAGATGGAAAATGAATGAACAGAGCAGCAGAAGACGAAGTTGGTAAAAAAAAAAAATTCCTAGTAGCAAATCCTAAAGCGAAAAAGATATGAGATGCTGAAGATAGCGCGGGCAAGGGAAAAGGAATAACAAGGGTCTCCGGAAAAGGGACACGAAGAGTAATTGGATTAAGATGCAGAATGTAAAGATCTCGGGCTCAGGAGGGAGAGCCTGAAGGATGGAGGGTTAAGCGAAGTGATTGGGAGAGATAGAACAGAAAGGGATGGGAAGTGACGGGACACAATGGGATGTGACGGGTAGGGAAATGAAGAGAAGCGAAGGGAACGTAGAGGAATGAAAAGGAAGAGAAAGGAACTAAATTTAACTGCATGAAAGAAGAATAAGGATGGAGGGTTGTTGAAGTGATTGGGAGAGATAGAACAGAATGGGATGGAAGTGACGGGACGCAATGGGATGTGACGGTAGGGAAATGAAGAGAAGCGAAGGAACGTAAAGGAATGAAAAGGAAGAGAAAGGAACGAAATCTAACTGCATGAACGAAGAATAAGGAGGAAAAATAGAAGGAGAGTGAAGAAAAGACGAGGAAAGGAAGCAATGCCAATATTGATAAAGAAACTAAAATTAAATCTGAAAGGGAACGGTGCAAGAACATACGACATTCGGAAAGCAAAAGGAAAAATAAAATAGCTAGAAAAGGGATATAAAGAAGCTTCAAGTAGGAACAAACAAGAAAAAACGATGAAAAGGAAGGGGGATAATTAGTGAGGTTACTGGAAATGGAAAGAAGGATAGGGAAGAAAAGCTGTAGACTGGAAAAGGTGGGGCCGTTACACCCAAGGACGAAGAAGGAGAGGGAAAGCTGAGTAGACGAACAACTGTGTGGAAGAAAAAGGAGAAGGAAAAAAAAGAGGGAAGAAGAGGAAGACGAAAGGAGTGAGGAGGAAAAGGGAAGCGAAAGAGAAGGGAAACAGATTGATGAAGGAGATGATACAGTGGAAGAAAGAGGTATTTTGGTGGAGAGAAAGGAGGAACACGACCGCAAAAGTGCAAGAAAGCAGGAAAAACAACATAGAATAGCAACATAAAACAGACCAAGGGAAAAAGTAATAGCGTGAAAAACAAAATAAAATTAATGAAGAAGAAAAATAAACACGAAAACAGCAAAGAAGGATAAGAAAAGAGAATGAAAAACAGCACCAGAGAAAAGGACACGAACGCGAAGGGGCAGAAAAAGAGGGAAAACAACATAGAAAATTGGCAGAGAAAGAAGCACCAGAAAAAAAATAGCGAAACAAAGAGGACTTACTTTATGACGAGGAAAAAAACACTAAAACAGCAAAGTAGGTTAAGAAAAGAGATATAAAAACAACAACAGGGAAAATGACAAGTGCGCAGGTAGTGAGAGAAGGAAGGAAGGAAGGACTCTCAAGGGACGTGTTGGGTGATAAGAGGAGGCGGGGAAACAAGAACATCCGGGTAATAGAAAACCAAGGCACGTACAGGTGTTTTATGAGGAGAGAGGCAGCCAGGTACTTTCCCTCTCCTCTGTTCCCTATACCCTTCACCTGCGCCTCCCTGCCTCTCACTTGTCTCCTATTATTTTACGTCTTATCTTTATGCTATATATTTTCCTCTCTTTTTTTTTTTTATACGCCTTTGCTTTCTTCTATTTGTCCTTTCTGCTCTTCTTTGTTTTCCTCTTCTTTTCGAATCTACTTTTATATTTTCGTTTTTTGTTTCTTTTTGCTAGTTTTTCTACCTTTCCTTGCCCAGCTTTTCATTTTTACTATCTCTTATTAATTATTTTTTTCTAACTTTTCTTATTTACTTCTTCCTGACATCAAACTTATTCTTCCTTCCATCCCCTTCTATTTACGTTTGTCTTTTTGCTAGTTTCTTCGACCTTTCCTTGCCCAGATTTTCATTTTTACTTTCTTTTATAATTTTTTTTTCTAACTTTTCTTATTTACTTCTTCCTGACGCCAAACTTATTCTTCCTTCCATCCCCTTCTATTTACGTATCATTGCCTTTTGTTTACTCCTTCACCTCTTCATCTCTAATACATGTCTTTCTTATTGCCCACCATTTCCCCTTCAGTCTACCCCATCAACCATGTCCCATCCCCACAGCCCATCATGTTTCCCCACTGCGTCCTTACCCGCCTCGCTTGCCTTCCCTTCACTCCCCCTCCTGACAGCCGTCCGTCCCCTGTGCCGTCACGCCGTCGTTGTGAAACCTAAGTGACGCCTCGCAGCCACCCACCAGTCCCACGCCCCGACACACAGGTACTCGAAACTCATTAGCGCTGGCCGGACGAGACAGGTGTGTGTGTTGGGGGGGAAAGGGGTGTTAGGTGAAGAGAAACGAGAAGGGTTGTGTTCCTGCTTACGTCAACTCTAGCTTCATGGTGGTAATTTCAATTCGACAGTATAAAGAACTTCGATTAATTTATCCTTTTGTTTGCTGTGCGAATTATAATGTAGGGTGGTGCTTCCTTCAACCAAAACTTCATTATTTCCATTACTGCCCTTCGACAATTAAACTTTCTCCATTTACTCCCTTATTTCGTGATTGCTTTCTTTGTTTGCTTTTTGAAGTGTGGGATTATACGCTTAATCTGACCACAACTCCTTCACAGTGAATTTCAACTATTGCTTCTACCCCCTTTGCCTATACCAATTACGTTTAATGTTTGTTTGTTCTTTGCAGTTCGCTTCCTCTAGCAGAAGATTTCTTATTTCCTCTTTTGTTTGGTATTGCAATATTTTTCTACGGTTCTCTTTATCTATATACCCAACTGAATTAAGATGCCAACCACTACTTTCTGGCAATGAAGGATCCATATTTCTTTTGGGGGTTTGTTATCTTATTATTATTTTCCTTTCTAAAAGCTGGGCGTCCTTTATCTAGTCAACTGAATGAAGACGCTGCGTGATCGAGGTGATTAAAAGTGACGACCTAAAACAAGACGAAGATGAATGAAGATAAACTCAAATCCAGCCTCGTCTCGCCCTGCCTATCCCTCCCTTGCCCTGGGCCTACCCTGCCAGCCTTCCCATTCGTGGTCAGAGGGAAAATAAAAAGAGAGAAGGGAGGGGGGAGAAATAAGAAGATAAGAAGATAAGCCGTTCATCTGTCGCAGTAGGAAAACAACTTCTGGAAACTTAGTGAAAGCCTTGCGTATGATTTATTACCGGACGTGGAAGAAAGTTCGGAGAGAAAATTTGTAGCGGACTGTGGCGCGGCGTTTCCCGTGATGGGCGAAGCGTCTGGACCTGTGTTGGGTAAGGCGTGTGTTGGATAAGAGGGGGGAAGGAGGGAAGGGATGATGTACGTGTGTGTGTGTGTGTGTGTGTGTGTGTGTGTGTGTGTGTGTTGATAGGTATAGTTCCTTGATGGGCTACGTTTCAAGTGTTTTTCCTTCACTTACTCCTTCAAAGCCCATATTCAACTCTACTTTATTTTACTTCACTTTTCCTTTAGTCCTATCATTCACCTTTCCATTCCCCTCTCTACTCACATTAACCCATCAACAACTTCCCTTCTTAATAGATAATTGCTAAAAAACATCCCAGCTACCCCCAAGTAAACATCTCACTCAAACACAACCAATAAATCTAACCCAAATAAAGGAAACTAATCTAACGTTGTGAAAATGCTCCACTGAACGCCACCAAAGTCACACAATCGTAGACCCTTCGTTCATTATTCAATTAATGGAGGATTGATTTCAGCGCGTCCAGAATTCGTGGAAGACTGCATTGTAAAGTCAGTTATGCCGGACGCGAGCTCTGAAATGCCTTGTGGATTTGCTGCCTAATAACTGGACGCCGATATTACGAAACAGCGATGGAAAATTAATGCTTTCCCGGAAGATCTGAGTTACCGCATCGAGTCTACCGCCAAGTCTCGTTCCGCTCCCCGCCCGAATATGCCTCGCCTCGCTCGCCTCTCTCGCCCCACTCCATCCCACCCCGTCCCGTCTACCCCAGGAACCCCGTCGATGGCTAGATGATGAATGGACGAGCTGCTGCATCAATTAATCGCTCACTATACGGGTCAATAAGTCATAACAAGGCGGCGGAGCTCACGTGCAGTACGGATATTTATAATGGAGGCAAAGACGTGAAAAATAGGGGAATCATTAAGCCGGGGAATCCATTAATTACAACAGAGGAAGTGAGGGAGTGGAAGGAGAGGAGTGGTAGAGGATAATATGAATAAACTGGATAAGAACTACGATTTCACTGATCAAAGGGAAGAAATACTAAATGCGTGACGTGAATAAAATAATGAATAAATGAATCAGGCAATTGACGAATGGATAAATGAAATGAATGGCGGGAAATTGAGCAATGAAATGGACAAGATAAATCAAAGAAAGAGGATCAGGCAGCAAGCATCATCTTCCTTCTTCTTCTCCTCCTCCTCCTCCTCCTCTTCTACTTCCTCCTCGAGTCAAGACCCTGAAGTGACCTCGGTAAAGCATTTCGAAGAGCAGTGACATGAAAGACTTGACAAGACTTCGTACCCTGCAAATAGGTCAGGTCAGAACCATCACTCTCTCTCTCTCTCTCTCTCTCTCTCTCATTACGTAATCACCTGATAAATCTAGGTGTGATAAAAGGCTTCAGGAGGCAACACGCCGCTCCCGAGACGCCTTAAGTTCCGGCGCGAGAGTCAAGTTATTCCTCGTTAGCTATGATGATGTGGGGATAATGACGCTGGCGGGGCAGATGGAGGCGGTAATTCATGAGCAAGAAAGCCAGAAAGGAAATAGGAAGAGAGAGAGAGAGAGAGAGAGAGAGAGAGAGAGAGAGAGAGAGAGAGAGAGAGAGAGAGAGAGAGAGAGAGAGAGAGAGAGAGAGAGAGAGAGAGAGAGAGAGAGAGAGAGAGAGAGAGAGAGAGAGAGAGAGAGAGAGTGAAAAGAAAATTTGGTGTTGGAGGTCAGAAAGGAAATAGGAAAGGAAGAGGGAGAGAAGGAGAGACAGGGAGGAGAAAGAGGGGGAGAAAAGGCACTTGGAAATGAAGTTGAAGAGAGAGAGAGAGGGGGGGAAGAAAGAGATAGACAAAAAAGAAACTTGGGAGATGAAGATGGAGGGATAATTGAGAGGAAGAAAGTCAAAAAGGTACAGGAAAGGAAGAGAAGACAAGGAGAGAGGAGGAGGAAGAGAGGGAGAAAAGAAACTTGGAAAGGTAGTGGAAGAGAGAGAGAAAGAAAGGAAAATTGGTGATGAAGATGGGGACGTTAATTCATGAAGAAGAAAGTCAGAAAGGAAACAGGAAAGGAAGAGAAAACGAGAGAAGAGAATGACAGAAAAAAGAAACTTGGGTGATGTAGATGGGGTCTTGATAGGAGGGCAAACGAAAGGGAAAGTCCTCACAACTGGCCGTCTCTCCTCGCCTCACCTGACAACTCACTCACGACGCAATTAACAAGACTGATCGCTGTGAGACTTCCCTTTAAATCGAGAGGCGTGATCGAATAATTGTAGTTTGGGGAGAATGGTTATCCAGCCTCGAACTCGCTGCTGTCGTCTTCCTGTTGTATTGCTATTTTTCCTCCTGATGTCCCTTCCCTCTTCTCTCTCTCACATCTTTTCCAATCCTTTCTGTCTATTCCTACTTTGAAACTACTACTTCTATTTCTTGTCGTCTTATCTCCACGTATCTATTCAACCCCGTTTTCTCTTCCATTTATCTTTCCTTCTTTCTCTTCTTCTCCTATCTTTTTCTTGCACATTTCTTCTCACTTCTTCTTCTTGTCCATTCTCATACCTATCTAATCTGTTGAAAGGAAAGTATGTATGAAAAGAACATGTCTGAACAGAAAAGGTGAAACAAAAGGGACAGAGAAAAAAGTCGTGTTGAAATAGGTGTATAAAAAGAAAAAAGGAAAGGAAAAGGAAAGAGAAAGTTTAAAATAAGGGCGAGGCTGGAGGGAGTCTGGATCTGATAACACGCATATAAAGAATAACAAAAGGAAGATATAAAAGATGTAGAAGAAAGTTTATGGAGTCTGGATCTGGATAACACGCATATAAAATAAATAACAAAAGGAAGATATAAAAGATGCGTAGAAATAAGGATATAAAGAGAGAAAAATAAAATAAAAAGGGATAACAGGAGAAACAGAAATATTATATATAAAAGAACGCTACTGAAGGGAAGAAAAACAAAATCGTGTAGAAAAGAAAAAAGAAAAAGAGAAAAATCTATAAAAAAAGGCGATACTGAAGAGGAAAGTTGAAACAAAAGGGAAAGAAAAAATATCATGTAGAAATAATTATATAAAGAAGAAAAAAAGAAAGGAAAAAGAAGAAAAGGTTAAAGGAAAATGTATATAAAAAATGACGAAACGGAGGAGGAAGGATGAAACAAAATGGAAAAAAAATGATGTGTAGAAATAAAATTGCTTGCCGTCCCTCTCTCAGCTCTGGCATGTGGTGGTCGGTTGCTTTAATTTTTCCATCTTCATTTCTTGGTTTTATATCCGACTCGATTCTATTCTACTGCGCCGCCGCCCGTCCTGCATCACTGTTCTATTTGCCGACGTCCACTTCCCTTCTTCCTTCCCCTCTGTCATCCCATCTTCCCCTCCTTATGATGCGTCTCCTCACTCTTCCTTCCTTCCTTCCTAACTTCGTTCACCTCCCATCGTTCACCATTATTTTCCAGATTCTTTTATCTTCAATGCTCTGTCTGTCTCTCTGTCTGTGTGTCTGTCTGTGTATGTCTGTTTATCTATCTATCTATCTATTATCCATCTATCTATCTACCGACCTATCTTTCTTTAAATACAACTATCTACACATCTATCACTTTCATTTTCCTCCCTATTCCCAAGTGCGTGGAATGATTACAAATGATTTTCATATTTAACACAACTCTACGGATCGAGACAGTCACATTTCATTAATAATCTATATTTCTGATGACAAAACTCTTGGGAGTAATGTTTCAAGAAAATATGGGGATGACAAAGCAAGTAGGTATATAATATCCAGTATAAATAAACTGTTTGACTCAATGAATGTAGTTTAGAACCATACTTGCATAGATCGCTGGAAAAAAATAATACGGTGTAAAAACAAGAAATGTAGAAAACGAATCAATCATATAGAGAAAAATATTTTCATATAAATCAGTTAGAAGATGAAAGCATAAGCAATTACATATACATTTTTCCATGTCCCAGTCTTGTTATTAATAAAATAAATTACAAATACTATGAGGAAAGAAATATATATGTAACGTGTAAGGTTTAAAGCTATGGAAGCAACAGAAGCAGTAATATCTCTCGAATATAATATCAAACTCCATGATCTTGTATCATTACGATTTACTTCTGACTTCTGATGTGTTCACTATAAATACTGTCAAAACAATAGCATCCATTACAAGATAATACTTGAAGAACGACAACTTTATAAATGAAACCTAATCTCAACCACCACCACCACCTCCACCGGCACGACCACAACTACAACAACCATTACCTTCCTAGGAGCTGCGAGTACTGCCCAGGCGTTAACAGAGCTGAGCAGGTACTCATACAGTTGACGAGACATCAACCCAAGACGCAAACAGGATTACAGGGAGTCTATTTACCATTATGCAAAGGAGAATATGTGCGCTCTCTCTCTCTCTCTCTCTATCAAATTTATCACTTCCGTCCACACACGCACGTTCTCTCTACATTGATACTACTCTCCCATCACCTTACTCGCACACGGGCCCTGAGTCTCTCTCTCTCTCTCTCTCTCTCTCTCTCTCTCTCTCTCTGACTCCTGCCATGAAAACAAGAGACTAACTAATATATCATAATGCTAAGCGGATGTTTTCCCAGCTGACGTGACATTTAACAGTTCAAAAAATACATATATAATAAAACAAGGATTCATAGTTATTATTCTGACACGCTTTATGTTTCTGTGTGTGTGGGTGTGTGGGTGTATGTGAGGTCATGTATATGTGTGTGTGTGTGTGTGTGTGTGTGTGTGTGTGTGTGTGTGTGTGTGTGTGTGTGTGTGTGTGTGTGTGTGTGTGTGTGTGTGTGTGATACAACGTTTTCTTTTCATATATAATAAAAAAAAAGTGCGTACAACTTAACTTCTATCTTTGACCTTTGAATCTTCTAACAATATAATAACACAATGATAAAGTCATAACGAATGTCTGACAGGTTTTTCGTTAACACCAGAAAACATATCTGAATCTCAAATTTTAATTCTCAAACCTTAATCTGAAACAAACAAACAAAAACACACACGCAATAAACAGCAAGAATCGTAAAGCTGAACAACACACACACACACACACACACACACACACACACACACACACACACACACACACACACACACACACACACACACACACACACAGACACACACGTGGACACTATTACCATCTTAAGCCTGCTATGGCCGTCAACAGGTTTCCAGCCAATCATATTCTCCGATTGACTGATAAACAACCCTCTAAGCCAGTCACGTGCCGGCTTCCCAAAGTATACAGACCCGAGCACCAATCACAACACGATGCTCCCCTGACGTACTGAAGACCTACATAAATCAGGAGTCCCTCGAGCCAGACAGGTATCCCATGCACCCAATCAGCAGAATAAAAAATGAAAACAGAAAAGAAAAGTAACAATTGAAATTCGTGAATCGTAGAAGTGTAAACGTTGAGTAATTTTTTCTAACACAATCATAACGCAAAAAAATGTTTACACTAGTTCTCAAGATATGAATATTTATGCATTGTTCTTGCGGATGAATAATAAACTATATGCTAAAACGTAAACGCTTATAAAAACAGCAAACAAAAATATGCATAGATTATCATGAGAAAGGAAAAGCATAAATTATAAAAGCTTTTTTTTATATAATTTTTCTATATCATTTTTATATTTTTACATTTTTCTATATCATTTTTTTCTATAGCATTTTTTATATCATTTTTCTATATAATTTATTATTATTATTATTATTATTATTATTATTATTATTATTATTATTATTATTATTATTATTATTATTATTATTATTATTATTATTATTATTATTATTATTATTATTATTATTATATTATTATTATTATCATGAAAGGAAAAGCATAAATTATAATAGCTTTTTTTTCTATATCATTTTTCGTGTGGAAGCAGAATGTTGCAAGATTTTTTTCTATTTTGTTTTCACCTTGATATTCCATTTATTTCATTTATCTAATCTCCTTAACATACAAAAAAAATTCCGAAACCAATGATTGCGAGTCAAGTAAGATTCCCACGTATTTTCTGATCTCTTTGTTCCGAACACATAAGCCGATTAGTAATGATGGAACCTAATGATATAATATTTAAACTCAGAACATCCAAGAGCCAAGATAAAGATATTCTTCAAACAATGGCCAAGAAAGTAAACAGAATGACACAAGAAGAGGAAAAGGAAATATATATTCAATCACAGAAAATTCAATAACAAGATATCTATATTATCTTAGGACGACGCAAAAAGTAAAAATAAGAAGAAACAAGAAAACAAGACTAGAAAACGAGAAAAGAAGAAAAGAAAATAAGGAGGAGGAGGAGGAGGAGGAATCGTTAGGTTTGATGAGATAAGCGTAGAAAGTAAAAAGCTAATGTCTCGTCCCCTCTCTCTCTCTCTCTCTCTCTCTCTCTCTCTCTCTCTCTCTCTCTCTCTCTCTCTCTCTCTCTCTCTCTCTCTCATCTATATTGCTCTCTCTGTCTTAGTTACTTGATTATTCCTTTCCTTTCCTCTCTCTCTCTCTCTCTCTCTTCCACCCACATTCATCTCTTTCATCGTTCTCTTTCCTTTCCTCCTCTTCGTGCTCCTCCTCCTCCTCCTCCTTTATTCCTTTATTTAGTCTTACTCTTATTTATATTATTAGTTTCTTATTTCTTTCTTATTTTAAATCGTTCTCTTCCGCCCCCCCCCCGCCTCCTCCTCCTTCTCCTCCTATCTCAAAAAGAGTTGCTTCAGTCTGTTGGAAAGAGCTTACACCGGGTTTCCATAGGGACGCAAAGTGTAAGTGTTTATACTACAATGTACACCATAGTAAGATAGATAGATAAGAAAAGACAAGAAAATATGGAACACTTTCTTAGGGATCCCATCGCAAGCAGCTGGGTGTTGAGGGGACATTTTGGTGGTGGTGGCTGTCGGTTTGGTGGAGAGTGGCAGCCTGTTCCCTCACACTGGTTACAGCTTCTCCTGCTACTGTCCCTCCCCTGCTGTCTTGTGTTCCTTGCTTAATTCTTCCCGTACGGCGCGGGCCACCTTCTTCATTATTCTTTTCAGTTGTTTCTTCGCCACTTTTCCATTCCTTCTTGTGTTGGCGTCCTTGTTCATCACGGGTATGATCGAGACTGTCTGTTCACGGACTATTCTCTCTTGTATGGTGATGATAAACATCAATTCAGTTTCGTCCGTTTCTTCATCTCCAGTAACTTGATTTTCCTGATTTTCTGTAGCATCTTCGTAAGAAACAACCTTCCGTTGATTGACAACTTTTTCTTCTGTTACGGAAGGAGTAATCTTTTCAATAACTGTCTCATTTCTCACAGCGGGAACCTTTTCTTCTGTTACAACAGGGACTTCTTCTTTCTCTTTAGAAACAGTGACAATCTCTTCTGTAGCCGAAGGGGCAGCCTGTTCAGTAACCTCCTTTTTATCACAACAGGAACTTCCCTTCTAGGGGCAGCCTGTTCAATAGCCCTTTCTTGTGGGGCAAGCCGTTCAATAACCCTTTCTTGTGGAACATTCTGTTCAATAACCCTTTCTTGTGGGGCATACTGTTCAATAACCCTATCTTGTGGGTCAATAAATCTGTTCAATAATCCTTTCTTGTGGGGCATTCTGTTCAATAACCCTTTCTTGTGGGGCATTCTGTTCAATAACCCTTTCTTGTGGGGCATTCTGTTCAATAACCCTTTCTTGTGGGACATTCTGTTCAATAACCCTTTCTTGTGGGACATTCTGTTCAATAACCCTTTCTTGTGGGACATTCTGTTCAATAACCCTTTCTTGTGGGACATTCTGTTCAATAACACTTTCTTGTGGGACATTCTGTTCAATAACCCTTTCTTGTGGGACATTCTGTTTCTTTCTGTCTTTCTTGTGTCACAACAGGAACTTTTTCTTCTGTCGCCGTAGGGGCGGCCTGTTCAATAGCCCTTTCTTGTGGGACAGCCCTTTCAATAACCCTTTCTTGTGGGACAGACTGTTCAATAACCCTTTCTTGTGGGGCATTCTGTTCAATAACCCTTTCTTGTGGGACATTCTGCTCAATAACCCTTTCTTGTGTCACAACAGGAACTTTTTCTTCTGTCGTCGAAGGGGCAACTTTTTCAACAACCTCCTGTTGAGGGACTACCGGGACTTTTCCTTCTGTCACCGAGGGGATAATCTTTTCAATAACCTTCTTCTCCTCTGCTACGAGAGGAAGTTCTGCTTGCTCCTTAGAGACACTTACGATCTCCTGTGTCACCGAAGGGGCAGCCTGCTCAACAACCTTCTCCTTTGTCACAACGGGGAGTTTTTCTTCCGTCACCGAGGGCACAACCTTTTCAATAACTTTCTCTTCTTTAACAACGTGGACTTTTCCTTCCGTCGCCGTAGGGGGAATCTTTTCAGCAACGGTCTGATTTGTCACAACGGGGACCTTTTCTGCTACCACCGAAAGGGTAACGGGTTTAACAACTGGAGTCACAACGGAGTCTTTTCCTTCTCCCACCGAGGGCACATCCTTTCTAACAACCTTCGCCGGCGTCACAGCAGGGACTGTCTTTTCAACGACTTTACCGTCTTGAGTGATAGGCGTAGTATTTGTTTCTTCAGCCTTTGCTTTTTCTTCCTTCATCTTGTTTTTCACGTCATCAACTTGGTGTTTCAAGTCTTCAATTGTTTCATTAAGATGTTTTTCGTTACGAACCTCTTTGATGTCGCTATTACACACATTCTTTTGGACTTCTTGTCGAATTACAGTTTCTTTCTCGACATCTTTTCCATCACTCTTCTCTGTAACATTCCTCTCCTCCACAGATGTCACTTTCGTGCTTTCCTGTGAAGGTAGAAGTTCTTCTTTCTCTTTCACAACAACTTCATTCGTTATATTGCTGGGCAGAATCTCTTTTCTTTGTTCTGTTCCTTTTGCCTTCTGAAGTCCATCATCCTTCTCTGTAACATTCCTCTCCTCCACAGATGTCACTTTCGTGCTTTCCTGTGAAGGTAGAAGTTCTTCCTTCTCTTTCACAACAACTTCATTCGTTATATTGCTGGGCAGAATCTCCTTTCTTTGTTCTGTTCGTTCTGCCTTCTGAAGTCCATCATCCTTCTCTGTAACATTCCTCTCCTCCACAGATGTCACTTTCGTGCTTTCCTGTGAAGGTAGAAGTTCTTCCTTCTCTTTCACAACAACTTCGTTCGTTATATTGCTGGGCAGAATCTCTTTTCTTTGCTCTGCTCGTTTTGATTCGGTTTTCTTTTTACCTTTGTCGTCCGCCCCTACTTTTGGAACGATAAGATTTGCGTCTTTATCGTCCTGCGGCTTTTCTTCAGTTGTATTGGTAAGAGGCTGTACTATTAATTCCTTCTTAACAACTCTCCATCATCCTTATTTTCCTCTGTCCATTACCTTCTAACGTCCACAGATGTCACATTTGTGCTATTCCTGTTGTCTGAAGTCTGTCCTGTCTCTTTCACAGATTTTCATCCCTTGTTTACCGTCCTCATCTACATCAATCGTGGTTTCAGAAGTCTTTGACCTTTTCTTTGGGTCTCTGCTCGTTTTGATTCGGTTTCTTGACCCGTTTCATCGGTATCATTAAAGACTTTCCTTTCTATCGTCTTAAAGGTGTCGTTAGAGGCTATTACTGAGCTTGTCTTCAATGGATCAGTCATCTTCGGTGGTTCATTAAGTTGTCCCTTGTAAAGATCTCGGTATTCCTCGATAGCGGCTCTCACCGCTGCTGCACACGAGGAGTCAACCTCCGGGAACACCTTCAGCCCCGGTACCCGGGAGCTCTCCACCTGAGGCCCGGCCACCAGCACTACGAAGACCGTCCAAACAATGAAGAGGTTCATGTTTGCTGAATGAAAGTTTATGAAATTAAGAAGAGTTACGGTTTTGTCACAGAAAACCAATCTGGGATTGAAAACAGAATGGCCTCCGGAACACAGACCGGGCATGGAAAATAATCCTCTCGGGTCTTCCTCCGTTATAGGAACACACATGACGGCGAGAAATTGGGATGTAAAGTCTGGTGTGTGTGTGTGTGTGTGTGTGTGTGTGTGTGTGTGTGTGTGTGTGTGTGTGTGTGTGTGTGTGTGTCTGAAACATCGGAGGAGGACTGAGACTAGAGGCTGGGTAGAATACCTGTAGAAAGGAAGGAAAGGAGGGGATATGTCCTCAAAGTGTAATGGAGGGTGACAACTCTTGGATAGACTACCCAGAGAAAGGAAAAAAAAAGGTAATAGTCCGAAGAGAAAGGAAGAAGTCCCTTTTAGTCGCCTTTTACGACACGTAGGGAATACGGTGGCAGAGGAGGAGGAGGAGGAGGAGGAGGAGGAGGGAAGATAATGACACTGAACAACAATATTAACCTTTTTTTTTTTATTTACATCATTTATCTTCTTAGTTCCTGACCTGTCACCAACACACACAAACACACACACACACACACACACACACACACACACACACAAAGAGAGGGAGAGAGAGAGAGAGAAGGAAAGGTTAACGATACAGCATTTCCTGGGATAAACGAGGAAGCGAGCTAAACAAAGACGGATAAAAATACATAGAATAATGGAACATGATAAAAATGGGATGAATGAATGAAGGATTACGAGCCGGATTAAATCACTGCCGAGCATCAATAGAGCGAGAGAGAGAGAGAGAGAGAGAGAGAGAGAGAGAGAGAGAGAGAGAGAGAGAGAGAGAGAGAGAGAGAGAGAGAGAGAGAGAGAAACGTATGTGTGCTTATATGTATGAATGTGAATGTATGTATGTCTATATATGAATGCTCGAAAATGTATGTATGTATGTATGTGTGTGTGTGTGTGTGTGTGTGTGTGTGTGTGTGTGTGTGTGTGTGTGTGTGTGTGTGTGTCATCGTGCACCCAATATATTCATTTCAATGCTTTCAATGAAATGCCGAGAGCGGCGCCCATAATAGGGAGCCTTTCATCAGGGTCCATCCACGACAGCAATTAGCGAAGACCCACGAGGGACAGAGGACCACATTATACACCTGGGCTAAAGGGACGCACCGGGGGAGACAGGTAAAGGGAGGGACGGTCAGGGAGGGAGACGGAGAGGGCAACAAAAGGGTGATGAAGAGGGGGAGGGAAGGGAAGGGTAGGGAAAGAATACAGGCTTGGGGTGGGTGGTAGACGCAGCAGGCGGCAAGAAGGAGGGGAAGTGATGGGAGACACTGCGGTAGACAGGTAGAGGAGAGGGAGGGTAAGGGGTGGAGGATGGAGACAAAGAGAGTGAGAAGAGGCAGAAGGAGGGATGGGAAGGGAGAGTGAAGAGTAGGGAAAGAACACCGGTGAGAGGGTGCGATGACAGGGAGGCAACCAAAGAGAAGATATAAATAGAAGAACGGGACATGAAGAAGAGAGAGGAAGGGAAATGGAGTAAAGGGAAATAAGAGAAGGGAGAGGACAGAAGCAGAAATGGTAGACAGGGTTGGCAAGGAGGACGATGAGGTAAAAAAAAAAAAGATTTATAGGGAAGGGAAAGGAGTAAAATGGAAGAAGAAATGGAAGAGTAGGGGAAGAAAGGGACGGGACAGAAGCAGAAATGGTAGACAGGGTTGACAAGGAAGACGATGAAAGGCAAAAAATTAAATAAACGAAGGATAGAGAAGGAAAAGGAATGAAATGGAAGAAGAAATGGAAGAGAAGGGAAGGAAAGGGTAGGAATGGGCCAGGACGGTAAGGGACGAGAAAGTTATGGAAGGGAAGGTAGAAAAAATCACGAAAATGGAAGGGAAACTTAGGAAAATAATTGGCATGGAAGGAAGAGGAAGGAAAGGGGATGGAACGCAAGGTAACATCACGGAATCGCAGGAGGAGGATAGAAGTGGTAAGGAAGAGGATGAGACGTGATGGAAAGTAAAGTACAGAGATGAAAAGAAAAAGGAAAGGAAAAAAAGGAATGATGAACCGATTTAAGCTAAATGAGCGGCAGTATAAAAAAAAAGGAAAACTAGATGCGAAGAGGTGGAATAAGAAAACTGGAATGAGGATGACCAGAGGGAAGTAAAGCGAAGAGAAGGAAAACAAATATAATAATAATAAAATAAAAATTAAAATGGAAGGCTACGTGGATGAGAGCCTATGAACGCAATGAAAACGAGGAAGATAGGAGCAGGAGGGAGCGGGATATGAAGGAATCCGGCGACTGGGAAATATCGAAGTGAAAGCTGAGAGGTAATGCAGCGAGGGAGAGGAAAATAAAGGAAGGGGAACGAACGAGAGGGCGATGATAGAGGAGAGGGCTGAAACGATGCTGAGAGGGAGGAGGGAACAAAAGGAGAGGAAGAATGTGCATGATACGAAAAAAATACATGGAGGTTAAACTTTTACTCAGAGATAGATACAAGTAGATAGATAAACGTAAATGGATAGAGAATTAGAGACTATTGATATATAAAAAATGAACTGTAAGAAATAAGTTGTGGAAAAAGATCGCCATTTCATTTTGTTCATTTGCTTTAGATTTTTTTTTTCTTTTTCGTTTTTTATATGAACCCGTGAAGGAAGATTTTGGTACCAGAAAAAAGGCTTGTGAAGTAAATAGATCGAAGAAAATATATTACCTCTTATAAAGGAAGCTAGTTTATTTGATATGAAAGGTTAAGAAATCTTCAGGAGAATGCATTACTGTTTGTTTTGATATTTTACGAGTATGTGATATATTTGCGTGTTTCCTACTTCCCATTCTCTCTTTTTATCATCGTCTTTCACTTCTTCCTTCTTCCCCTTCCTCCTTCTCCATCATCATCTTTTTTCCTTCTCCTCCTCCTCCTCCTCCTCCTCCTCCTTCCTCTCCTCTTCATTCTCTCCCCATCCTCACACCGTTTCAACTTCCCAATATCTGTTTTTATCAGTCTTTCACTTCCTCCTCCTTCCCCTTCCTCCTCCTCCATCATCATTTTTTTCCTTCTCCTCCTCCTCCTCCTTCCCCTCCTCTTCATTCTCTTCCCATCCTCACACCGTTTCAACTTCCCAATATCTGTTTTTATCAGTCTTTCACTTCCTCCTTCTTCACCTTCCTCCTCCTCCTCCATCATCATCTTTTTTCCTTCTCCTCCTCCTACTCCCTCCCCTCCTCTTCATCACCTCCCCATCCTTACGTCTCCTTCACTCTTTTTCTTCCTCTCTTTCTCCTTCATCATCATCTTTTTCCTCCTCCTCCTTCCCCTCCTTTTCATTCCCTTCCCATCCTAACGTCTCCTCCACCACACCTTTCTCCTTCCCTCTTTCTCTTCGCTACACTTCTCCTTCGCCCTCGTTAAGAAGAAGACGCCGAGGGGTTTCGTAACAAGCCGCGCCACCTCCTCCCCTCCTATCCTCTGCCCCCTTCCCAACCCTCCTCTCCTATTTTCCTCCCCCGCCTCCTCATCTTCCCAGCCTCCCTCCCCCCCTCCCCCCCCTCCCACAGTGCATCAACCATCATCAGTTCCCCTTCCCTCTTTCCTTACCCTTCTCCGTTCCCTGCTCCTTTTTTCTTCTTTCCTTTTCTTCCCTTCTACGCTATGTAACTATGCGAGCTGAGTTTTCACACCCATTTATTAACTTATCCTATTTTTTCACTATTATCTATGTTATTTTCTTTATTGCTACCTGATTTTTTTTTATAATTCAATTGTCTTCGCTTTTTATATCTAACATTTGCTCTCTCTCCTTATTGTTTTCAAGCTGACTAATTTACTTACTCCAATACTTTCACTTATGTTCTTACTGCTCGCAATGCTGTTTATTTTTTTTGCTACGTTTTTCATATGTTTGTCTTCTCATTCCTCCATCTAACATCCACTTACTCCTCCTTCTACATTCCTACTTATTTAACTACGATCTTACTTTCTTTTTGCTAACTTTTCTTTCTATACTTTTTATGTCCTTCCTCTGCTTATGCTTGTATACTTGCTTTTGTCATCCCCTACTTAGGTTACTTTAAAGCATGTCCTATTTGCTGGTATCGCTATGGTCTTAAGTAACCCATCTATTGTTTATATTCTTACATGTTCCTAATTTCTCGATCTAATGATTTTAAAGCCTTCCTAACTCCTTGCTACTCGTCATTAATTTTACTCTCTTTGTACAATTCTAAAATCCGTTTTCTCAATTAATTCTTTCCCATCCATTATATTTTGGTCATATTTTCACCTCCGTTGCTTTGGGTTATTCCTCCCTTTTATCAGAGTTCGTTGTATTTCCTCCCTTCCATACCATTCTTTCCCTCCCGGTCGCTTCCCACTCTCAGTTCTATTCTACCTTTTCGCAGCCCTAACCCTTTTATTTGGTATCTCCTCACCACGGCCAGTCTTCAGGGCCTCACCTTCGCTCCCTCCCTTTGTTTTCTGTCCCATTTCATTACACCAAACAGCACTTACAGCTCCGGGAGGGTACTGTTGAATGTGTGTGTGTGTGTGTGTGTGTGTGTGTGTGTGTGTGTGTGTGTGTGTGTGTGTGTGTGTGTGTGTGTGTGTGTGTGTGTGTGTGTGTTGTCGCGAGGTTGGTAAGCGAGCAACGACACTTCACTGCACACACACACACACACACACACACACACACACACACACACACACACACACACACACACAATTAGAGGTCCCCCTTACATTAATCACCATACGAGACATAAAACGAAAAGTCAACCAGAAAAAACACATCAAAGCTGAAACTCTTTAGGGCAAATATATATCCAAGAAAAACAGTTGACATAAAAACACAATCAATAGAAAAATTATATTCGTTGAAGGGAGCAGAGAAGGGACGTGGTGGGATAGTAGGAGGAATGAGGTAATATCCTTCCTCCTCCTCCTCCTCCTCCTCCTCTAGGGGTACCGAAATGACCCGCTTAACAACCTGTGATCTGGGCCATTAAAGGGAAAGTCTCAGAGGAGGAGGAGGAGGAGGAGGAGGAGGAAGATTAAAAAAGAAGGTATAAGGAAGTAGTTCAAGTATTGGAGACAAGAACAAATGGAGTAAATAATGTGAAAACCAAAGAGAGAGAGAGAGAGAGAGAGAGAGAGAGAGAGAGAGAGAGAGAGAGAGAGAGAGAGAGAGAGAGAGAGAGAGAGAGAGAGAGAGAGAGAGAGAGAGAGAGAGAGAGAGAGAGAGAGAGAGAGAGAGAGAGAGAGAGAGAGAGAATGATGAATATAGATTGAAGGAGTGAATAAATAAATGAACAAAAGAATGAGAGAATTAAGGCATAGGAACGAAGGGAGGAGAAAGAAGTACATGAGAGAGATTAAGGAATGCGTGACTGAATGAATGAGTAAAAACCAAAATCCAGTGAGTAGCGGGCTTTTTTTTCATATTTGTTTCCTTTTGTTTATGCCCTTGAGCCGACTCCTTTGCTGTAAAAAAAAAACAAAAAAAAAAACAAGTACGCAAGTGAAGATAAAAGACACAATGAATGATAAATATAGAAGACGAATCAAAACAACTTACAGAAAACATGACTGCATCCTTAAGCTTAACCCTTCCTCCCCTCCCCACCCAACACACACGGAGATGACAAGACCTTCCTAGAGTCAAAGAAACCAGACTAGAGACCAACCTTCAAGAGAACCCCCCCATCCCTTCCTTATCCACAACCGCATTCCTCCACCACAGCCACCAGCCCCTTTCCCACCACCACAGAACACTTGCCCATTACTCATCCCAGCCTCCCCCCCCACACATAGGTATTAGCAGCCGTCCCATCACCCATGTACCCCAAAGTCATCCATAAGTCCCCTACACTCCCACTCAGCCTTAAGCACAGCCCACTACACTTCCTTCACCCAAATCACACCCCACAGGTACATATGAGCATTCACCACCGTCAGCCCTTCGCCAGACACAACAGGAAAAGTCTCCCATTCCTCTGCCCGGCAACCACACATGTTCACGACCAAACAGCCCCCTTCCTCTTCTTTATCCCCATTCTCACCCCCTTTTCGTCTCCCCTCTTCTCCTCCCCTTCTATATACAAACAATGACCCCCCCTCTCCTCTGTTACTAATACCTCCCTTACTTCTCCTTCTTCCCTCCCTCTACACCCCCCCACTCTTCTAAACACAACCTCCCCCCTCACTTCCCCTTCTGCACACCGACAAAGACGCCCACTTCTTCCTTCCGCTCCCCCCTCGCCTTCGTTACCAATGCCTTCCTCAAACTCCCCCCTTCCCCTCGCCACCCCGACTTCCTCCCACACCTGCTTCAGACAGTGAGGGATCGAGGCCAGGGACAACTCGCGTAAATTTATCGTCCCGTCGTTGAAGGCGCGAGCGTTTTGCGTTGACTCCCTCGTTGTGTCGCTTGCACGGATACACGATTACTTTTGTGCGTGTGTGTGTGCAATGACATGTGAAGAGGATATATATCCAAAAAACTAAGATTTGAGCCAAGCCTACAGGTAATAAGTCCTACATATCAACCAAATTTGCAAGATTGCTCACCCCCAGATTACCAGTCAAGCACACCACTACTCAATAGATCAGCAATAATATGCTGCAACATTGAGGGTATATTTCCCAGGAAAAAACATTATAAAAGAAATATGCTGAGTGAAATAGCTAGGACATGTAACGCAATATTAATGTGTTTTACCGAATCACACTTACGGCAAGATATAAAAGATGGGGAAATAAAAATTAGTGGTTTCCAACAGTTTCGAGGAGACCGCCTAGCAGGAAGGAAAAAAGGTGGAGTAATAGTTTATGTGAGGGATGATTGGTCTCGGCATACAAAAATGTTAGTAACTGGTTCTGATGGTGAAACAGAATACGTAGTGCTATATATAGAGCGACTGAAGACTATCATAATCACTGTATACAGACCGCCAGGATGTTCACAACAGAGTTTTCTAAATTTTAATAATTGCATAACGGAGGAGATACGGAGATTGGGACCGCCAGAGCCAACAATAATTATAAATGGGGACTTCAACCTGCCAATTATAGAATGGGACACCAAGACAATATATGGGGGAACAGCAGTGGACAGACTACACTCTACAACGTTGGTGAACTTGGCAAACGAATTTTTACTGAAACAACTAATAAACGAACCTACAAGAGGAGAGAACATACTGGACCTGGTATTTACTAATAATGAAGAATTGGTAAGTACGGTTGACATTGAAGACACTATACTATCAGACCATAGATTAGTGATAGTGGAGACGATGCTGAGTGATATAGGGAAGGCAAATAATACCAGAAAACTTGAGTCTTTTGCAGCATTAAACTTCTTCCACTCAAAAGTCGATTGGAACGCAGTGAGCAAGGAGATTGCAAACGTTAACTGGAATTCAGAATTAGAGAATAAATCGATTAACATGATGGTTGAATACATTCTCACTAAATTGCAAGATATATGCACTGCACTTATCCCCCAAAAGATAAAACGGCGACAAAAATCAATTCCCCGTGATCGGAGAATATTAATGAAAAAAAGGACAAGACTGGTTAAACAATTAAAAACCAACATGAGAAATAACCAACGAAGTTTAAAGAATAAAATCAAGACGATTGAAAATAAACTGGCTGAATCTCACGAAAATGAATTGAAGACAGAAGAAAGAAGAGCAGTGGATGCCATAAAGAATAATCCAAAATATTTTTACTCCTATGCTAGGTCAAAGGCAGAAATAAGAAGTTCTGTAGGACCCATTTCATGGAAAGGGAGGCAAATCACGGACCCCAAAGAGATTGCAGATGCCTTGGATGAACAATATAACTCAGTTTACAGCAAACCACTACACACAAAACCAAAGTTAGTCAAATCCTTCGTCAAAAAGATCGTGACTAATGTGTTAGTCATTTCATTCGACCCCTACATCCTTGTAGCTACTGGTTAAAAGCGTTTATAACCCTTGCCTTACAAAGAAAATAACTCCTCGTTGAATGTTTGTAACATATTATGAAATAAATTGACTGAGGATGTGATAATATAGCGCATTAGGTTCGGAATGAGGCAATTTGAATCGACCGCCTCCAGCGGCGGCGTCGCCGCTAGGGTACGCCACCGTCGCAGCAGCAGCGAGTTTAAAACAAAACATGGCCGGAGGTAAACATAACGCCGCCTCCCCTGCCACTCTACACGCCCAAACGCCTCATCTCCCGTACCTGCCACGCCTCATGGGACGACACCACCTTCATGGGCCAGTACCGCACCAACTCCTTCCCACAGCCGTGGGTGAGGAAAACGTTCCGCGTCCTAGACGTGGCCTTGAGGTTCCTCCGCCTGGGCCCTGGGCCACACACACCTGGGCGCTCACCTCCACCGCCTGTCCCCTGACCCTCACTGCCCCTGCTGGTGCAGGACCGTCGAGGACACCATTGAGCACCTCCTGCTGCACTGCCCACGCCACCACTCCCAGCGAGTGCTGCTCCGACACCGACTCCGCGCCCTGGACGTGCCCACCTTTGACCTGCCCACGCTGTTGGCGGCGGCAGGCGTCCACCCCTCACGCCAGGAAGCTGTCATCCGCCTCACCTGCGCCTTCCTCAGGAAGACGGGGCAGCTGACGTGCATGTGAAGCCCTCACAGGACGACACCAAGGCTCATGTGAACAGTGAGCGACTAGATCGCCGCGGCCCAAAACAACAACGAGACGTGGGTTCACTGCTGGTAAGTTTTGTTGTTTCTCTAGTGATTTATGTTAGATAGTTATGGGTGAAGTTTGTGGGCAGAAACAGTACATGCAGTAGCAGATTGAGTGAGTTTTAGGTGTGGTGTCTTTGCCTCTTTGCCACCCTTGCTAAAACTGGACAATTTTTTTTTTTTACATTTTCAGTGTATGGACAGTGATTTCCAGTGCTCAAACACAATATCAGTACCAGGGGAAATGCCCATCGTATTGACCATCACCCAGGTGCTCCTCCTTGTGTGTGCCTTCATAGGGCACTTACTGGTGGTGGATGACATGTTTGCTCAAGGAGTCATTCAAGAATCACATTCCCCGTGGATTCATCACTTTTATCCCCCCAAAAGGATGGTTCATTTCGACCTGTGGTGGACTTTAGGAAAGTAAATGAAATCACTATCCCTGATCATTTTCCCCTCCCCATTCTTACTATAGTGACCATCTTCAGTTAATGAGGTATTATTCCTGAGTTGCCAGCCAGCGACTATTGGGTCACAGGGCCCACGAAGCTTGAGCTACTCGGTAATTCTTTACAAGAAGTCCGCCTCCCCCTCTGCCATTCCAGCCCCGCCCTACCCCCCAAGACAAGCCTAGGAACCTGTGGAGAATTGGGGTTGTGAAGGCGGAGTCAAATTAACTGAAAAATGGGCCTCCAAAACTACCATAAAATATTTCCCTAGGATAGGGAAAATTCCCTAGTTAAAAGTTTAAGGGGAGTTCCATTAATATATTGTCTTGTAATCTATTCTAACCTAACCTAGCAGAGGGAGGGTCAAGTTTTGGTTAGGTAAAGACAGGTTGGAGTAGTTTAAATATACTTGACGTACAGTGTAAGCTGTCAGATATACGCAGTTCAGTACACTTTTAGGAGTAGAAAATTTACCCTATTTTAGGGATTTGGGGTGGTAAATTTGGGAGTCCCATATTTCAGTCAATCTCCCTTTCCCCCCCTGGGTTGTTTTTGGGGGTGGGGGGCACTGGAGTAGCGGAGTTCTTGTAAAGAATTACCAAGTATTTTTTCAATCATCATAAATTATCTGTATTTCTTTGGGACTTTCAACAATTACACTTCAATATAATAAGTGATACTAATATTAGTAATAATGTAGCTGATCATTCTCATTGTTTTATTTATTGGTAAGTGAGAGAAAATATAAATGCTATTAGGTAGCATTTCCTCATCCATAATCGTTCTTGCATGAAAGCCCTGTGAAATCAAGCCAAAGTGGGCTTCTTAAAAAAAATCTATTTACATTACATTGTTTGCTGAGTTCCTGCCATGCATGTATCAGCCCCACCCCTCCAAGACTAGGAAGGCCAGGTGTTTGTGTCTCGGTGAGGTTACCGGCTTCCGCTCCCAGCATATTATACTTCACCCTCAAATGATTGCAGGTTGTTGTGCGAGATGAACCGAGACCTTGGGTGGAGGACTGCCACTACCAGAAGCATGAACAGGTCAAAGGTGATGCCGCTACCAGGAGTGTAGGCAGTTCAAAGGTGATGGCTTTAGAGCCAGGAGTTGTGGGTGGAGGAAAACACTATTGGATGGGTGCCAATATCGCACAGACAATAAACAAAGGAGGCTCGCTTTCTGCCGAGATGCCTGGCCCCCAAATGTTCTGATAAATTTCGCCGAAGGCGACAAAGATTCACCCAAAGCAGGTACTCAGCATGTAATGTAAACAATATTTTTTTAAAGCTCATTTCTGCTTGGATTTCACAGGTCTTTCATGCAAGAACGATTTGGGATGCACTGGAAATGCTTAATTGTTTCATTCTGCATATTCACATCAAATGATAGCTATGCTATATAAAACTAGTTAGATAAAATTGAATATTTCTTTACAGTAGGGCTGCACTGTTGTAAACCAGAGTCGTGACCTCCAACCAGCTCCCTAAGCTAATCTCACTGCCCCCCAACCCCTCCCTTACAGGTGTTATATGCACAGGCTTCAGCGAATTATTTCAAATACAGGTTAAGGTCAATCTTTATCATCATATCATCGACGCATGCTCCTAGGAGCTCCTACCAGGGGATGGCCATGGCAGAAGAGTTTCCATCTTTTTCTATCCAGACACTCCCTCCTTGTCTGCACAAAGTTTCTCAAGGATCTTTCCCCCTTCTCCCTAACGTACGCCTGTATCCTCTCTCTCCATTTCATTGGAGGTCGTCCTCTAACATTCCCTCCCTCCATCTCACTCACATACACCATCCAGGTCATCTCACTCTCCTCCATTTGCTCCATGTGACCAAACTATTTTAAAGTGTCACTTCACTTCTTCCACCACTCAACACCTCTTCCCTTCACCCCTGTGACACATTCCAAAACGTTCATTCACACTTCCATTGCTTATTCCATCCATTCTACTCACACCACATGCACTCCTCAAATAACTCATTTCCACTGCCTGCACTCTAGACTTCTGACTTTCATTCCAGGCCCATGTTTCACTTGCATATGTGAGGGTTGGTACTATTATTTTATTTCTCACATCCCTCTTTACTTCCATGCTCACACTTCTGCCATTCATGATACGTCCCAAAGACCCTACCACCCTTCTTCCTTGCAATGCCTTTTCTCTTGTCTCTCCCTCCGTATCACCATGCTTGCACATAACTGATCAAGATACTTAAACTCATTGACCTGCTCCATTTCTTCACCATTCAAAATTATTTAGCATTTTTTTCATATTCAGGTCCCACTCTATATGGGCATACAAAATCTACAACCTCACTCCTACTTTGCTCACAAACCATCATTTTACTTTTGTTGACATTTACTTTCAGCTTTCTCCTTTTACATACCCTATCAAAAACACTGACCAAATTTTGTAAGTCACTTTCATTTTCTGCTATGAGCACTGTGTCATCAGCAAATAAGATTGAATTCAGCACCCACTTCCTTCCCTCAGCGTACATTTTAACTCCAACTCCCCAACTTTGAACTTTGCCCTTCATTTCTCTCATAACACCATCCATATAAATATTGAATAACCATGGTGACATGACACACCCTTATCTTAAGCCCACTTTTATATCAAAATGTTCACTTGTTTCTCCACTAATTTTGACACATGCATTCTCATAAAAACACCTTATTGCACTAAGTAGTTTTCCTTCCACACCATAAATCTTTAAAACATCCCACAATGCAATCCAATCGACTCGTCGTAAGCTTTTTCTTAATCCATGAAGGCAGCGTATGTTTTTTTTCTTTTTGCTATTATTTTTTTTCTACTATCATCCTGAAGGAAAATATCTGATCCACACATCCCCTTCCCTTCCTGAAGCCTCCTTGTTCTTCACAGATTTTCTTTTCCGTAAGCCTTTTCACCCTCTCTATACCTTTCCGGGTATACTTAGGAGACTTATACCTCTATAGCTACCACACTCCCCTCTCCTGCCCTTCCCCTTGTAAACTGGGACAATGATGGATTTTGTTCAGTCTGCTGGCACCCCCCCCCACCCCCCCCCCTTCCCATGCCATTTCACAGAACATGACCATCCATTCAGTAACTACCTCTCCTTCACACTTCAACATTTCTGCTGTGATTCCATCAATTCCTGCTGCCTTTCCATTTTTAATCTTTTTATTGCTTGATTTACTGCTTCATATGTTATACTTCTTTATATACTCCTACCTCTACTCAAAACTGCTGCTGTTACAGCTGCTGGATGTCCATCCTCAAAATTCGTTAAGTTTTTTTAAATATTCTCTCCATCTCTCCTTCACAGCTTCCCCGTCTTTTAACGTCATTCCATTCTCATCCATAACTTCATTTATTTTACTTGGGGAGATATTTTCTGCATTTCTTTCGTTTTTTACTTCTTTCCAATATGATTTTGTGCCCTATATATTTTTCACTTAGTCTTTTTCCAAAGTCTTCAGCTACTCTCTTCTTACTTTCTTTTATTGCTTGTCTTAATTTCATCTTGCATTCCTTATATTTCTTTTTCCTTTCCCCTTTTACTTGCTCAGCCATAATTCTTTCTCGAGTTTTCTTAAAAAGTCCTCTTTTCTCTTTTACTTTCCTCCTTATCTCTTCTGTCTACCATGAATTTCCTTTTTTTTTCCATCCCTCACCACTTTCATCCCTAACACTTATTTTATTGTAATTAACACAGCTTCTTTAAATGCTCCAAAAACTTTTTCAATATCTACTATCTTTTACACTTCCCATTTTTCACTTAAGGCCTTTGCCATTTCATGTTTATACTCATCTTTTTTTTTTTCCTGTAACTTTTCTATCTTCAATATTTCATTTTTTTCTTAACGTTTCTTTTCAATCACCCACTTTTCCTTTCCATTTTTTTTCAAATCCTAATTCCGTTAAAATAGGTGATAGGTGATACGTTGGTGGAAAAAATAGTTTCATGGTCTTTGAAGAGATTGATAAAGATGACGGAAGCAGGGATTGCTTTATTCTCATGTCTTCCTCATACTTGCAGGCTGAATTTTGTTAGATGAAACAAGGTAATTGATTTTTCAAGACAGGACATTATGAGGAAAACAGAACTGTTAGTGCAATATAAGAAATATGTAAGACTATGTCAATAACTAATAAGAAGCATTTTTTTTCCATTTGCAGAAAGGGGTCTGATCACCTGCAAAGCAATGTAACGCCACTTGAGGGTCCAGTTTCACATATATTGGTCATGCACTAACCCTAATGCAAGTAAGATTACAGAGTTACATATGCCCATAAGAATGAATCAATTTTCCATTTCTGACTTTATTATGTACCGTACTTTCTATTCTTCACACACACACACACACACACACACACACACACACACACACACACACACACACACACACACACCAGTCAATTACCAGCAAAAAAAAATATTAGTTGTATCTAAGTATCTTATGTATGTACATATTCACTTTTATTTATATTGTAAATTTCAACTCTGTATATATGATGGAAGATTAGCATTGTGGGGTTGAAACTAATTACATGTGTGTATAACTTTTTCTTTTCTAGAAAGGAAAGGAAATATCTGTACTTGTTTTCCTAGTATTCATGAAGCCTTACTTAATTGTTATTGTATGAATTTGATATGGATATGGATGCACAGTTTACTACTTGAAATCTCTCTCTCTCTCTCTCTCTCTCTCAATAATGTATGAAGTGCCATTCATGTAGCATAATATAATACATAATTTTTACTTTTTATTTAATTCTTTAAGTTCTTTATTTGTTTATTCCTCCATGGTATTACAACTGATACATGAGGTTTCACTATTAATGTTCTAGGCATATTTATAGACCTGTTAAGTTAATATATGCTATAGAAATGCACATTTTCTTCCATGTGTTGCTTTAAAGCAGCGGTTCCCAAAGCGTGGTGCGCGCACCCCTGGGGGTGCGTGAGCTGATCCCTAGGGGTGTGTAAGGAAAAAAAATAATGTAATGGCGGATTTTAAGTCCTTGAAATTTCAAACATATCATTAACTGCCAACATTATAAAACTAAAATATGCTGTACGCTTCAGCGGAGGTGCCTGCTCTTTTTTTTAAACTTACCCAGAATCTGAGCACATTCATCCACCCCCCAGGTACATTTTTGTTCAATTTTGATAGCCATCGCTCAGAGCCACATACTTTGCGAGCACAAAATTTGTATAAAAATTGAGAACCGCTGCTTTAAAGGATCAATAGTGAGATATGAATATGATACCATTTCCAAATGAGGGTAAATGACTATTTCTGCACTGATTATTGTCCGCAATTGCTTTAAGTGCTGTGATATAATGAATGTCCGTGGATGGATTAAGTATTCTTTACAGTGTGTTTCATTGATTGTAGCATTTAATATATGTTCCTCACTTTACTCTTAGAATTTTTCAGTTTTTTTGAGCATATGAATTAGAAAGCTTTATTTACATATCTTACAAAGGTGCGTATTTTCTTCCTCACTTTTAGTGATTGATACTCAGAAGTGTATGTTTTAGTTAATGACTTCTAGAAACAGGTTATTTTTTGTACTGTTTTTCTTTTTCTCAGGCTAGGATGAAGTGCTAGTAAACAGAGTTTTTTTTACATCTCAGCTTTATCTAGCGTTACAGTTTTGATGGAGGGGGGTTTACAAGTATTATTTCAAGTACACACAAATTATTGAATTAACATGTTGAGCATATTTTGCTTAGAATTATTTTACACTAAAAAGTAACTTTTCCTCCACCTTTGAAATTAAAGGGATAGTTTTTTGCTTGTTTGTTCCTTTTCACATTACATGTGATGCCACCAAATTTATAATGTTAAATGTTTAAATGAGAAACATTAACTTCATGCTATAGGTAATGAAATGTCAGTGTTATATTTTTTTTTCCAATTTTGTAATGCAATGATATGAATATATTATTTAATTTTGCACATTAATATATTGAGTTTCTCACCCCTTTCTTTTCTTGACCTTAGACAACACTAATTAGCTGCTAGTATCAAAGTTACTAATGACTAGTCATCTGCATAAGAATGACTAAGTGATTAGTCATTTATCTGACTAACACCTCTGGTCCAGTTTACTAATGCGGTTAGTAAAAGCAGTGACCAGTACGAAGCGGTTAGTCATTTTACTTTGATTAAGGCCATACTCAGCTTTAGTAGTCAGTTAGTCATAACTTGACTAACCATGTTACTCATCGTGACTAATCTTGCCACTCCGTTTGGACCCCACGGACTTGACTAAGAAAGTTAGTCAGCATGACTAACTTTGGTTTTGTGTGTATGTAACACAACTGCATACCAACCATCACAGAATAGAGAAGGCCCACAACTAGAAGACATAGAATTCAACAAGGAAGATATAGAGCAGGCCATTGCAGCAATAAATACATTCTCTGCTGCAGGACCAGATATGGTTCCAGCTATACTCCTGAAAAAGTGCTCACACACTCTTTCCACTCCGTTGTACATACTATGGCGTACTTCATTAGATGCAGGGCAGGTCCCGAGAGTGCTAAAACAAAGTCTAGTTACACCGATATTTAAAGGTGGAGATAAAGCGGCTGCCAAAAATTATAGACCTGTGGGAAAAACCTCGCATATTATAAAGATTTTTGAGAGGATCCTTGTAAAGCGAATTGCCGACTTCATGAAAAAAAACGAATTATATAATAAAGGCCAACACGGGTTTCGACAAGGACGATCCTGTTTGTCGCAACTTTTGCAGCATAGAACGGACATACTTGGTTACCTGGAAAAAGAAGTTGGAGTAGAGGTCATATACTTGGACTTTTCGAAAGCATTCGATAAAGTTGACCAGTCGATCCTCATGAAAAAAGTCAAACAAATCGGTGTAAAACAGAAAATTGCAAACTGGATACAAAACTATTTCTCAGAAAGAACACAGTCAGTGGTCGTCCAAGGAACGCAATCAAGGAATTCTGAAGTTACAAGTGGAGTCATCCAGGGATCTGTTATCGGACCATTGTTATTTCTTATTTTTATTACGGATATAGACACCAAGCTAGAACACTGCATGGCTACATCTTTCGCAGACGACACACGGATGATGGGAACAATAAGCACGAAAGAGGACTATAAACTAGTACAGAATGACCTGAACAAAATGTTTGCATGGACAAAAGATAACAATATGGAATTTAACCTATCAAAATTCGAACTAGTGAGTTACAGACATCCCAAAAGCAGCCACATCATAAACAATTATAAGACTCCAGATGGCGGAACTATTAAACAACAGAATAGTATACGGGACCTCGGCATCATTATTACTGATGATGCCACATTCACACAACACATAGTCAGTTCAACAGGAAAAGCAAGAAAACAGATGGGATGGATTCTGAGAACTTTCAAAACTAGGAATCCAGAAACAATGTTGACATTATATAAATCTCTGATAATACCACTCATTGGATACTGCTGTCAACTATGGTGCCCAACCAATATTGGCCAAATAAGAACAATAGAAGCAGTGCAGCGTACATTCACATCTAGAATAGACGGGCTAGAAAACACCAACTATTGGGAGAGATTACACCAGCTAAATCTGTACTCATTGGAAAGACGAAGAGAATGCTATATTATAATTTACATATGGAAAATCATCAACGGTTTGGCTCCCAATCTTGAGTCCAGTGAAGCAATAAAAATCACCCATAACGCCAGACGTGGAGTATTATGTGCGATACCGCCTATTGCTGGCTCATGGAAAAAAATTCAAACATTGAAAGAAAGTTCCATTGCCGTGTACGGACCCAAACTATTCAATAGACTACCAAGACATATACGAGAACTTACAGGGACCCTGGAGTCATTCAAGAGTGAATTAGATAAGTTTCTGAGGACAGTCCCAGACCATCCAGTGCTTCCCCACTATTACGTAACTACGGAGGGGAACAGCTTGCTGCACCACCTCACCCGCACCACCTAGGGCGGCGCTCCGCGTGACCCTGGCTCAACAAGCGAGCCCAACTATATCTCAGGAAATCTCAGGAATCTCAGGTGTGTGTGTGTGTGTGTGTGCTAATACTGCTAATACACTATACATATCGTCATTCACTACTGCCCACACACATGACTTCATTTACCCCTGCCAACCAACACACATGACTATTTACCACTGTCACTACATAACATTTCATTCGCTGCTGTCAATTCACATAACCTCATTTACCATCACCAACATAGACAACTTCATCTACCTGGTCCACGCACACAACCTTCAATTAACTCACCTCTACAGCGTGCACTTCATTATCCGCTGACATTAATTCACTCCAGAGCAAATTCCAATCAGGCATCAACCGGCCTCCACCAAGCAGCCCTCTATGTTTCCTGGCGAACTTGTAGTATACCTCTGTCTGCACCCCATCAGTAGCGTTAAAAGATGTAGATTGTCAACAGGAAGGAGGTGGAGGAGGAGGACGAGGAAGACGGGGAGGGGGAAGGCACGACGTAACCTTTAGGGACACCAACACACACACACACACACACACACGGACGCTACATAATGGATCTTCGCGCGAGGAAAATTAATTATCGACAATTCCGTGTAGGATAGTCTCGAGGCATTTGTCGTCATTATTTTAAAAGGCTTGGGGAGCGGCGGCGATGGTATTTATCCATAACACACACACACACACACACACACACACACATGATCTCTCTCTCTCTCTCTCTCTCTCTCTCTCTCTCTCTCTCTCTCTCTCTCTCTCTCTCTCTCTCTATATACTGTCACTGTTTTGAGGTTTAAGTTCAGAGAGAAAAGAGAAGAATGCAGAAGGACATTTAAGATTCAGAGTCGGTAAATATTAGCAAGTTTGTAAGGTTAAGAGCATGAAAAGAGTATAGAGAAGTAAGAGGAGGAGGAGAAAGTCTAGGGAGGAGGACGAGGAGGATGAGCAGGAGGTGGAGAAAGAGGAGAAGAAAACGGAGGAGAAAGATGAATAAGTAATGGAAAAAGGACGAAGTTAAGAATGAGAATTTCTTTTACAAACTTTGCGAAGTGGCGAAGTTTAAACGCTACGTATAAGGTAACACGGGGGGGGGGGGGAGAGAGAGAGAGAGAGAGAGAGAGAGAGAGAGAGAGAGAGAGAGAGAGAGAGAGAGAGAGAGAGAGAGAGAGAGAGAGAGAGAGAGAGAGAGAGAGAGAGAGAGAGAGAGAGAGAGAGAGAGAGAGAGAGAGAGAGAGAGAGAGAGAGAGAGAGAGAGAGAGAGAGAGAGAGAGAGAGAGAGAGAGAGAGAGAGAGAGAGAGAGAGAGAGAGAGAGAGAGAGAGAGAGAGAGAGAGAGAGAGAGAGAGAGAGAGAGAGAGAGAGAGAGAGAGAGAGAGAGAGAGAGAGAGAGAGAGAGAGAGAGAGAGAGAGAGAGAGAGAGAGAGAGAAGAGAGAGAGATTTAGATTTATTTTTAGATAAGCCATTTCCTAGAATTTATGCGTTTCCTTTAAACTTTTCTATCCTAAAATATCCATACCTGTCAGTCCTTTCTTCCCTCACCTGTGTTCAAGTAACACCTTTCACTTTTCTTATACATACAACCCCCCTCCACCACCCGGGGAGTCATTTGCTGTGTACATAATGAACATTGAAAAGGAAAATGTTGAAGCAGGAAAAAGGAGAATGAGAGTGATGATTTAGTAGCATGAGAATCAGGAGGGAGGGAAAGAGATAAAGAGAAAGGAGGGAGAGAGAAGGGGAGAGCAAATAGGAAAATAAAGTAGAAGGGGAAAGAACGAAGAGGAAAGATATGAAAGCAAAATAACGTAGGGATAAGGAGAAGCAGAAGGTCGAAGAAAAATATGAAAAAAAAATAGGAAATGGAAGTGGGAAAGGCAATGTTGGGATGATGGAGGAAGGGAGAGAATATGAAAAAAAAAGTAGAGAGAAACTGCGAAACACAAGGGAATGATGAGATAAGAGGTGAAAGAAAGGAGAGGATAAGAAAAAAAAAGGTAGAGAGAGAAACTACAAAACACAAGGGAATGATGAGATAAGAGGTGAAAGGAGAGAATATGAAAAAAAAAGTAGAGAGAGAAACTGCGAAACACAAGGGAATGATGAGATATGAGAAGGAGGAAGGGAGAGAATAAAAGAAAAAGTAGAGAGAGAAACTGCGAAACACAAGGGAATGATAAGATAAGAGAAGGAGGAGGGGAGAGAATACAAAAAAAGTAGAGAGAGAAACTGCAAAACACAAGGGAATGATGAGATAAGAGATTAAAGAAGGGAGAGGATAAAAAAAAAGTAGAGAGAGAAACTGCAAAACACAAGGGAATGATGAGATATGAGATTAAAGAAGGGAGAGGATAAAAAAGTAGAGAGAGGAACAGCAAAACACAAGGGAATGATGAGATAAGAGATGAAAGAAGGAAGAGGATAAGAAAAAGGCAGAGAGAGGAACTACGAAACACAAGAGAATGATGAGATAAGAGATAAGAGAAGAGAGTAACAAGGAGAGATGATAGAGGATGGGAGGGAATGGTACGATAAGAGAAAGAAGAGAAAGAAAGAGGAGTAGGTGAAAGATAAAGTAGGTTAAACAGGTAGACAAAAAGAGTAGGAATCAGGAAAAAAAGAATTACCTGGAATGAGTGACGAGGAAAAGACTAAACACTAAAGATCACGAGGGGCAAAGACAGGCCTAAAAAATGACCCTCCTAACGGAATCAAAATGTGGACTCGCCCCTCCAAAGGCCGGAAGATTGCAGATGTAAACAGTTTTTGACAGGAAGGGCGGGAGGGAGCGAGGGAAGAGTGAGGGAGTGAGAGGGGCGAGAGTGACAGAGGGAGGGAACGAGGGAAGAGAAAGAGCGTGAGAGAAGAGATTGACAGAAGAAGGAAGGAGGTTGAGGAGGGAAGGAGGGAAAGAAGGAAGAGTGAGAGAGCGAGAAAAGAGATTGAAAATGGGAGGAAGGACGCTGAGGAGGGAAGGAGGGAAAGAAGGAAGTGTCAAAGGAAGGAAAGAAGGAAGGAGGCTGAGGAGGGAAGGAGGGAAAGAAGGAAGTGACGAATGGAGGAAGGAAGGAAGGAGGCTGAGGAGGGAAGGAGGAAAGAAGGAAGAGGATGGAGGATGGAAGGAAGGAGGCTGAGGAGGGAAGGAGGGAAAGAGGGAAGTGACAAAGGGTGGAAGGAAGGAAGGAGGCTGAGAAGGGAAAGAAGGAAGAGAAAGAAAGTAAGATAGGAGAGAGATTGAAAGAGAAACGAAGATAGGAAGCTGAGGCGGGAGAGCAAAAGAGAGATGGAGAGAGGAGGGGAGAGAAGAAAAGGGAGATGAAAGGTTATATGGGTGAAAGGAGAAGAGGAAGGAGGCTGAGGAGGAGAGAGAGAGAGACAGAGAGAGAGAGAGAGAGAGAGAGAGAGAGAGAGAGAGAGAGAGAGAGAGAGAGAGAGAGAGAGAGAGAGAGAGAGAGAGAGAGAGAGAGAGAGAGAGAGAGAGAGAGAGAGAGAGAGAGAGAGAGAGAGAGAGAGAGAGAGAGAGAGAGAGAGAGAGAGAGAGAGAGAGAGAGAGAGAGAGAGAGAGAGAGAGAGAGAGAGAGAGAGAGAGAGAGAGAGAGAGAGAGAGAGAGAGAGAGAGAGAGAGAGAGAGAGAGAGAGAGAGAGAGAGAGAGAGAGAGAGAGAGAGAGAGAGAGAGAGAGAGAGAGAGAGAGAGAGAGAGAGAGAGAGAGAGAGAGAGAGAGAGAGAGAGAGAGAGAGAGAGAGAGAGAGAGAGAGAGAGAGAGAGAGGAGAGAGAGAGAGAGAGAGAGAGAGAGAGAGGAAAGGTTGTGAAAGGAGGAGAAGAAGAAGGATATGAAACTTGAAGCGAGTGTTAAGATGAGAAGGGAAGCTTAGAAAAGGAAGGAGAGGGAGGGTCTATTCAGGAGCGGGGAGGCGGAGAGAAAAGGAGAACTAGAGGGAGATGCAGAGACAGGAGATACAAGAATGAGAGGAAGAAGGAAGAGGAGCAGAAGAAGAGAAGAGATGAAGAGAAACACGAAGGAGATGATGACGAGAGGAAGAAGGAAGAAGAGCAGGGAGAAATAAAAAGAGAAGGAAGATAAAGGGAGGCGTGAAGGACGATGATGAGGAAGACGGAAAAGGATCAAAGAAAAAAAGAAGAGAAGAGAGATGAAGGGAAGCGAGGGGCGAAAATGAGAAGGAGAAAGAAGACGAGTAAGCATCGTAAAGAGAAGGGTACTGGAGAGGAGACCAAGAAAGATGAGGAGAAGGAGGAGGAGGAGGAGGAGGAGGAGGAGGAGGAGGTACGGATAATATTAAACTTGAATGAGGAAGTTGATAAAAAGGATTAAATAGGTGAACACTGAATTGGCGTATTATAATTATATCGAGGTTAAAAGATAAAGTAGAGCTACCCAAAGTTACTGCAAAATAATATCTGGAACACAAAATAGCTAATTGAATAAAAATGAGCGCATATATAATCCATCCAGCCATTATAGTTTCTCCCTCCTTGGTCACGCGCGCATCCCAAAGAATCATTAATCTTTCATCTTTCCTTTCCTTCCTTCCTATCTCCTCTTTTTTCTCTCCTCCTCTTCCTCCATCTCTTTGTTTCTTGCCTCCACCTTCCGCTCCCTTCCAGTTTTTCTCTTCGTTTTTATCTTCCTTCCTTCCTTACTTTTTTTCTGATTTTCTTCCTCTCTGACTCTCTGACTGTCCGTGTGTGTGTTTGTGTGTCTGTTTGTCTGTCTATCTGTCTGTCCATTTGTCAATCATTCTTCCCTTCCTTCCCCTACTAAAGTTATTCATATCCTTCTTCCCCTCTGCCTTCCCTCCCCTTCCCTTCCCTTCCCTCCCTACCCTTCCCTTCCCTTCCCTTCACTTCCCTTCCCTTCCTTCCCCTTTCTCACCCGCGGCCAGGAGAAGAGAGGAGAGAGAAGAGAGGAAAAGTGAAGGGACAGGTAAGGATGCTGGAGGATAACAATTTACCTGTGCCATATCAACAACAACATCAAAAACAAAAATAAACAACAATAACAGAAGCACAACAACAAGAACAAAGACATCAACCAACAACAACACAACAAGAAACACAAAACTAAGAACGAAGACAAATTTACAACATTAACAACAACAGTGACAGCGACAACAAACTGCGTGAGGATCTTGTTTACGTTCTTCTGAAGGCGCGGGACGAATTTGTTTACTTATTGTCCTTGAGGAAGCAGAGGCGGTGGCGAGCGAACAGGCACTGACGGATAAAGAGGAAGAGGAAGAGAAGAAAGAGGAGTAGTAATGGTAAAGGATAAAGAGGAAGAGGAAGAGGAACAAGACGGATAGGAGTAGTAAAGAAGGGCAAGAAGGAGACGCAGAATTATAAACAGGAATACGAAGGAATCAATGAATGGGGCAGATTTCTTTGTGTGTGTGTGTGTGTGTGTGTGTGTGTGTGTGTGTGTGTGTGTGTGTGTGTGTTTATGGGAGTGAAAGAGATGAGAGATGCAGGTTTAATTAAGAAAGAAAGAAGAGAACAGAAGCAGAAAAGAATGACGAGGAAAGAGACGCAAGGTGATAAACAGAAAATCAAAATGAAATATGAAAGGGATACAATAGTTTTTTTCTTCTTCAGGGGCGATAAGAGAAGTAAAGAAAAAGTTTAAAAAAAGGAAGATATGAATGACGAGCCAGGAGATGGAAAATATGACGCCAAGGGAAATGAAGGAGAATGATGGGAAGAAGAAAAAGAAGGCGAGATAACGGAAGCAACAGATGATGAAAGGGGGAATGAAGAGGGGAGGAAATAGCTGTCAGACTATGCCGTTGAAATGATGAAGAACAAAAGAAAAGAACGGAGAAGGTAAAGAAATATAGGGAAAGGAGAGAAAGGGCAAAAATGGAGATGTCAAAATGGAGAAATACCTGAGATTAAAACAAAATATATGGATGGAGAGAAATGTGGAGAAGAAGAATAAAGAGATGAAAGAAAAGGAAGAGGAAGATAGAGAAGAAGACGCATGAAAAAAAACGATGTATAAAACTTAGACGAAAAGAAAGGAGAATAAAGTAAGAGGAGAATATAGTGCCGAACAAAGTAAGGGATGAAGAGTAGAGAGAAAAGGAGGATGGAAGTAAGAGAAGGAAGGAGGAGAAAGAAAAGTGGTTGATAGATATGTGGAGTGGCGGATGTAACGAAGAAGGAGGAGAGGAGGTAAGGTGGAGGAGGATGGGAGTAGGGAGGAGGGAGGAGAGAAGTGTCAAGGTATTGGGTGGTGGGTAGATGTGTGAGGCCGTGGGTGTAACGCGGGAGGAGAGTGGAGGTAAGGTGGAGGAGGATGGGGAGCAGGGAGGAAGGGAGGAGAAGTGTCAAGGTATTGGAGTGGTGGGTAGGTGTGTGAGGCCGTGTGGGTGTAACGCGGGAGGAGAGTGGAGGTTAGGTAAAGGCGAACAAGGAGAAGGGAAGGAGGGACGGGAGGGAAAAGAGAAGGTATCAATCAAGGTAGCAAAGTGATAGGTATATATATGGTGTCGTGTGGGCGTAACGAGGGAGAAAGGAACGCGGAGGAGGAAAATAGGGAGGGAGGGAGGGAGGAGAGAGAGAAGAGACATGTCAAGGTGTGAGCGGTGGGTGTCTGGCATGTGGGGGCGCCTCAGGCTGTTTGTCACTTACCTGTCAGGTGTACAGGTGAGGATGCCTAGCGGGGAAGTGTATATCACCTCGCTCGACGGTAACTATTTCGTTTTGTTTGACGCCGAGTCACGCGAGGCACCACAACGACCTGCCTCCCTATCCCGCCACGCCCCGACACTTGCTCGATGAACCTTACCTGGATAAATAGAAAAGGCTTTGTGGCAGTCAGAACAAAAATACTTATACCAGATTCATTCCAATGTAGGATATGAAAATGTATAGTTGTATTGTAATCTGTAGCTATATAAATGAAGTATATACACCTATCGAACCTAGTGCAATCTAACATTATACAAAACTATTATACAAAACGTGTCACAGTGTATGAATAACATTGTGGCAATCTAAAATAAAAATCACTGTATCGACCCCGATGCACTGTATAGAAAAGCTGAGTATTTTTATCCTGCGGCAGTTCATGAATATGTATTTGAACCAAAGTAACAAATTGCAATCTAAAAATGGAATTGGAAACCCGTTGCAATGCATAAAACAAGCTTAATCTTATGCAGTGAGTATGATAAGTAAACATATATGTATAATTTTTACTCTGAAAAATATCTTTCAAACAACAACAACAAAAGAAAAAGAATGTCTTGCAATCTTGAAAAATCGCAATTTTCTTTAATAATAAAAAAGAAATCTGGCTGACGGTATTTTGTTGATGCCTAAAACAACAACTGCAATGCATCGCTCTCTCCCTCTTCCTCCTTTTGCCTCACTCTCAAAACTGTACTAACTGAGGAAACAAACTTTATCTTACTCGTAAACTTTATTCCGCTTACGTTCGCACACAAACCTCCCCCTCTTTCGCCCCTCAAAAATCCAGTGACTACGTTTTCCTCTTTTTCTACACATAGTTCAGAAAGAAAGTCTCCTCGTCGGTCTTTGTTCCCAAGTCGACAATCTGTAATTGGTGTCGTTAGTCAACCTTCGCGGCCGCTGTACTTTTGGGCGAAGAAACCTTTTTAAGAATGTCGTGATGAATGCCTTTAATCTCGCCCCAAAACTTTGACCTCAAAACTCGTCCCAAAAGAGATTAAAGAACCGTCCCAGAAGAGAAGGAAATATATAAGACGAAAGAAAGAGCGGGAGAATGTTGCAAAGAAATAGAAAAATAGAAGGTTAGAGATAAGGTAAAGTCCTGCGAGGGAGGAAGAGGAGGAAGAGTAAGAACAGAGAGGGGAATGAGGTAGATGAAGCTAGAAAATGTTACAAAGAAATAGACAATAGAGATAGAGACGGTAAAATATAAGAGAAAGTGCTGCTCGGAAGAGAGGAGAAAGAATAAGAACAAGAGAAAAAGAAGGTAGAAGAAACAAAAGAAAAAGTCGAAGAAGTCGTAAGGGGAAAAAGAAGGAAAGAAAGAACAATGCTAACAGAAAAGTGCTAAAAGGAAAAAGCAGAAAAAAATAAAAAAAAAGAAGCGAGAAATTGAACGAACAAGAAAAATTGAGAGGAAACAGAACACTCATGAGAGAAAGAAAGAAAGAAGGAGAGAAGAAAGCTAAAGGGACGCTGGGGGAAAGGATCAGTAAAAATAAAAAAAAATACACGGAAATGAACAGCGCAAGAAAAGAAGCAAAAAAAAAAAAAAAACTACAAAATGCAAGAAGAAGAAAGCGAGAGAAAAGGACAAGAGATGGTCAGAAAATGTTGGGTAGGCGGTGGCCGAACTGGTAGCGTACTGGGCCCACATTCACCGCGTGACGGACGACGCGGGTTCGAATCCCCACGCTACCACTCGGATTTCTCAGTCACCGCCGAGTGGCTTAAAACTACCCACATGCTGTCCTGAAGACCACCCATCAACCCGGACTCTAGAGGAAGCCGTCCAAGCGAATCAAGAACGAGTTCCGGGGGTCAGCATGAGCCAATGCAAGATGGCGCCACTATAAACACTCGCCTGCGCCAGAACGGGCTGGGCCGACCATCAGGCCCCACCTGGAAGAAGCCTTGGGCCGACCATCAGGCCCCACCGGGAAGATGCCTACCGGCGCAATAGGCAACAACGTAAAAAAAAAAATAAATAAATAAAAAAAAAACAGAAGTGAAGATGGCGTGAAGCAAAAAAAAAAAGAAAAGAAAACAAGAGAAAGAAAAAGGAACACTTGCAAAATAAGAATACCTGGTCAAGTTTTTCTATCTGCTTGTCCTCGGCAGTTACCTAACAACGCCACATCACAAATTACACCTCAGTTAGCTTCCCTTATTTAACAAACCCACATAAACTAAGGAAGAGGGGGAAGAGGAGAGGGAGGAAAATATTTTATTGTCTATCATGTGGGAGAGGATACAGGTAAAAATATATTGCGTGTGCCTTCAGGGAGTGCAAGAAAGCGTAGAATTGGATCCGACTCTGCATCACCTATGGAAGCTTGTGTACATCTAACTGCATTCCTCCTTAAATTGAACCTATATGTTGGCCTCACTCTATCCCTCTATGGCCTAGAGTAACAGACCCACAAACAGACTCAGACACAGACACAGACAGGCTCGCGAGAAGGAAATGCGAGGTAGAATTGTCCAATGGAGAGAGAAAAGGCAGCGACAGAAGCCAGCCAATCCATCTGAAGGTAAAAATGACAGATGAAAGCAATTTATGGAGACGGAGACAGGGGAGGAGAATAATGGCCTGCGAGATAGAATACTGGAGGCTGCGGACGAGGCGGTGAAGGGGAGGTGCGGGCGAACTAGTGGTGGTGGTGATAGTGGTGGTGGTGGTGGGGTGATGCTGACGAAGAGGTGGTGGTAGTAAAGGGAAGGGAAGACAAGGTAGTAATGGTGGTGATGGGGATGAAGAGAGGTTCCAAAGAGGTGTTGAAGAGGAGGTGAGGACGAGGGGATAAAGAAAAGGTGCGATGGTGTTGAAGGTGGTGGTGTTGTGGTGGTGGTGATGGAGAGATCCGTTCGAGGTGGTGAATTAGAGGTCAAGACGAGGTGATGTAGGCGAGGTGCAGACGTGGTGCTGTTGGTGGTGATGAAGAGAAGTGTTGACAGTGCTTTAGTGGTGGTGGTGGTGGTGGTGGTGAGTGTAGCTATGAACGAAACGAAAACGACTGTGATGAACGCCGTGTCATGACCACCTCTCGTCTTGGTAGAAGTAAAACCAAGACAAATGTTCGTTCAGGGAGGGCGAAAGAGAAAAGCGAAACCAGGCAGAGTGGAAATTCAACATCAAAACAACAAGAAACGTTAGCCCTGGGCGTGGAAAACTGAGAAATGAAACAGACTCGTGGAAATTACCGCAAAAACATGAGAAATATATGTTTGTGTTCGTTCAGGGAGGGCGAAAGAGAAAAGAGAAACCAGGCAGAGTGGAAATTCAACATCAAAACAACAAGAAGCGTCAGCCCTGGGCGTGGAAAACTGAGAAATGAAACAGACTCGTGGAAATTACAGCAAAAACATGATAAATATTTGTCTCCGTAGAGCAAAACAACGAGAAATATTGGCCTTTTTGGTGTAAATTCTAGCGAAATTAAGATAAATATTTGTCTTCGTATTGTAAATCAAGAAATTAAAGCGACTCGTGGAAATTACAGCAAAAAGAAGAGTAATATTGGTCTTTGTAATGTAAAGCCGAGAAACGAATCAGACATGAAAATCACAGCAAAACCACGATACATTTTTGTGCTTCTAGCGTAAAAGCAAAACATTAAACAAACTCTTAAAAATTACATCAAAACTACAATAATTATGTCTTTCTAACGCAAAACAGGTAAAAAATTAAACACTCCTCGAAATTACAGAAAAGGCAGGATATCATTTTTCTTTGTTGTGTAATACCGAGGAACAAAACAGACGAGGAAATTACAGCAAAACCTCGAGATATGTTTGTCTTTGTAGCGTAAGACAGAGAAATGAAACCAAAGCCGTGGAAATTTAGCCCCAACTCCACTACCATTGTTATATTTCCCTTCTGGAGCACGAACCCGCAGAACAGAAATCTAAGTAGACAGTTTAAAAGACAACGATGAGAAATGTTAGGTCCTCAGAGTGCAAGGTTTAAAAGGAGAAAAAAAAGAGAGAAAGAAAGAGAAAGAAAAAATAAAGAAAATAAGAAAAGGAAGCAGTGGCAGATAAAGAAGACTTGAGAAATTTTGAAAGAGAAGAAAACAGAAAATTAAGGACAGATGGAGGAGGAAGAAGAGGGAGAGGAAAACCGTAATAGAACAGTAATACAACGATGAAGGTTACGTTTTTGGGAGCGTAAAAAGAGAAGAGAAACTAACGTCGTGGAAATCTAACATTAAGTCACGTATTCTTAGATGCTTTCGACTCTCACTACAAGCATTTCCAAAGGTCACAAAGGAGATTAGTCGGGTTCTCATGAGTGCTTCCTCACGTCCATGGGGCAGAAGCCTTAACAAACTATCACAAGGCTCATAAAACTACCCATGGAAATACTAACACAGCAACCTCGAAAGCGTTATCGAATGTGGGTGTGTAAGTCCAGAAATGTTTAAGAATATGTGCCTAAAACCAAAGTCGTGGAAATCTACCATCAAGAGCAAGTGTCAGCTCTATAAGCTCGTAAAATGAAGAAGATAAGTCTCACGGAAATTAAACCATAAAACCACGAGAAATGTGAAAACTGTGACAAGAATTATAACTCTATCCACAACTTATAACGGTTTCAGGTGTAATAAATATAAGGAGAAACTTGTTTAGTATAAATTGTAAAAAATGATCGTTGATAAGATCGTTGTGCTGCAGGGACGACGCTAACTGTAACAAGAACCCACACTTGTCTAAGGAATTCGTTCATTATCAGCTCTGTTCGTTTTGAACTCGAAGAGAAAAAGTGGCGGAACATGAAGAAAAAAATACAACACTTCTCATTAGACAAAATACGCAAGCAATGTGGCTAAAAGAGCATCGGACTCCAGTAACTTCGCCAACTATGTAAATCATTTCGAGCTAGGAAAGTGAACAAGGTCGCAAAATGCTGCAAATACCACAAAAAATACACGAAGCATTAATTAAAACACACTAACTCTATCAATATTATCATCATCACTACCACCACCACCATCACCACCACCACTAGCCATTATCAGTCTGCTACGTGACAAAGGCCTCTCCGATTGTTCTCCACCTCTCTTTTTTTTACAGCAGAGGGGACAGTGCAAGGGCGTAAAAAAAAAGAAAACAATAATGAAAAAAAAGCCCGCTACTTACTGCTCCTAAATAGAGTAGAGTGGCCACAAAGAGAAATCAAAATCTATGTTAGTGTACTCTATCCTGCTACTGCAAATGCTCTAAGCTCATCTCACCACCTCTACATTATATAAGCAGCCACTTTGTTACTTTCATTGTCCACCTGTAATAAGTTCAATTTTCCTTTCATTCCAGGTAGGCTTCGAGTGTTCACCCAAGACGTCGCCATCACCGTGAGTACACCTGGACTCACCACCAGTTCACGAAGACACCAGTAAATCATCTCTTGGCAACAAACAAGCACATCCCGTCCCATGTCCATCCCAAGTCCCTCCCGGCAGGATCGATCGACTTGCGCCAGACATGACTTGAGTGGGCGTACCCTCTGTGTGTGTATGTGTGTGTGTGTTTATTTCGTGTTTTTCATTGTCATTAGAATATCTTTAGCTTTTGCCTGTTCCCTAATCCACAATACTCGCTTCCTATCTCTCTTTTCATACTTCTTTGTGCCTTTTTTAGCATTTTTCCCCGATATATTATTGGCAAGTTACTTATTTCCTTCAACCCTTACTTGCCAGGAATCAAACATACGACCATTATATCTAAAAAATCAATACATATGGAGTTCCCTTAAAAAATCTATACCCACGCAAAGAAAACAAGACCTCTCCTTCGCATAAACAATCTAAGCAGCGTTCTTCCCATAAACACAATAATTTTCTAGCGTACCCTCATCTTTGTGGATATACTATTTTCTTCTGTGCCTTCACCTTCTTTCTTTGTGAATTCAACACCTGTAAGTCTAGGAGGGAACACACCTACGCCAAGAAAACAAGACCTCTCCTTCGCATAAACAATATCGTTCTTCCCATAAACACAATAATTTTCTAGCGTACCCTCGATCATCTCTGTCGATATCCTGGTCGGTATTATAAGACACTTTCCCTTCTCACATCATCTATTCCTAAAGGCCAAGGATGGGGGCAGTCGGGTTTTAATGAGTGTTTCTTGAGGTTCACGGTACATAAGAATGATCAAACTACCACCAGGGTCATAAAACTACTCCTGGAAAGGCTCACAACTCCTACGACAACCTTGTCAAATATGTGTTCTTGGGTGGCGAAGTGTCTTGCAATACGACCCACTATTTTCTTCCGTGCCTTCATCTCCTTTTCTTGTGGATTCAACACCTGTAAGTCTAGGAAGGAGCACACGCTGGGGTGATTCCCATGTTGTCTCTTTAAAGGAAGGAAAACGAAGGGAAAACACGCGAGGATAAGTCAGAGAAGCGCGTTATATGTGTCGCCTTAACGTAGCATTAACCGCGGCTCTTAAAGGGAACGACGCACAAGAGAGGGTTCGGGAGCCGCCCAATTGCCATCGGACCCGGGCTGTGGCGTGACCCGGGCGGCGGCGCGGACGAGAGAACGGCAAAGAAAGTGAGGGAGAGACGTGACCTATATCTTTTTGGTGCGGTAAAAGAAAATAAAGACAGAAAACGAAGATAGAAAAATCGTTCTACTAAAACTTTCCTGTTGTCCCTGAAGATGAGGAGGCTATAGAATGGAATTGAAGGAGGAAAAGAAGAAAATGAATGAGCAAGTCTTGAAAGGTACTGATAGGAGAAGAAACAGTAGTGAGTAGGGAGGACAGGACTTTGACGATGTCCTCTCCCTCATTGCAAACTGGTAAGGAATAATCACCAAGCCGAAAAAAGTTGGAAAGTTTCATTTAGTCGGCACAACATCTGTGGTCATATGCCGGAGAGAGATAGAAGGGGAAGGAATTATAGAAGGAACAGATCCCAGGAGACGGGACACAACCCCCAATTAATACCTGGTACCCATTCACTGCTGGATGGACAGGGGCGTAGGGTATCGGAAAAGCCGCCTAAATTTTTCCACTCGGCCCGGGAATCGAACCCGGGCTCTCTCGGTTGTGAGCTGAGTGTGCTAACCACTGCACCACAAAGCCCCCCACACCAAAACGAAGCGTTCCTGTGACGAGAAAAAACGTGAACCACAAAGGAACGTAATCCACCTTCGATTTAAGCGTTTCTGATGACGAAAAAGAACGTAAATCACACAAAAATTCACTAGGGTCTTACGCGTTCAAAGTGACCAAAGAGAACGTAATCCACACAACATTGCCTTGGTTTTAAGCGTTCATGGTGACGACAAAGAACGTGAACCAGAACATTACCTTGATTTTAAACGTTCCTGGTGATAAAAGAACCTATTGCCCTTAAAAACTGTGCCTCCGTGCTGTCACCCTGCCTTGTCAAACTCTTTCGCCTCTGCCTGTCAACATCTACATTTCCTTCTTGCTGGAAGTATGCCTTCATACAGCCTGTACCTAAGAAGGGTGACCGCTCCAATCCCTCAAACTACCGTCCTATTGCTTTACTTTCTTGTCTATCTAAAGCTTTTGAATCAATCCTTAACCGGAAGATTCAAAAGCACCTTTCCACTTCTGACCTTCTATCTGATCGCCAGTATGGGTTCCGCAAGGGGCGTTCTACTGGTGATCTCCTAGCCTTCTTAACTGACTCTTGGTCATCCTCTTTTAGCCGTTTCGGTGAAACTTTTGCTATTGCGCTGGACATATCAAAAGCTTTTGATAGGGTCTGGCACAAATCTTTGCTTTCTAAACTACCCTCCTACGGTTTCTATCCTTCTCTCTGTACCTTTATATCCAGTTTCCTTTCTGACCGTTCTATTTCTGCCGTGGTAGACGGTCACTGTTCTTCTCCTAAATCTATTAACAGTGGTGTCCCACAGGGTTCTGTCCTATCTCCCACTTTTTCTGTTGTTCATTGATGATCTTCTTTCCAAAACGAACTGTCCTATCCATTCCTACGCCAATGATTCCACTCTGCATTATTCAACTTCTTTTAATAGAAGACCCACCCTTCAGGAACTTAACGACTCAAGGCTGGAGACTGCAGAACGCTTAGCCTCAGACCTTACTATTATTTCCGATTGGGGCAAGAAGAACCTGGTGTCCTTCAACGCCTCAAAAACACAGTTTCTCCACCTATCCACTCGACACAATCTTCCAAACAACTATCCCCTATTCTTTGACAACACCCAGCTATCACCTTCCTCAACACTAAACATTCTCAGTCTATCCTTAACTCAAAATCTCAACTGGAAACTTCATATCTCATCTCTTACTAAATCAGCTTCCTCGAGGCTGGGCGTTCTGTACCGTCTCCGCCAGTTCTTCTCCCCTGCACAGTTGCTGTCCATATACAGGGGCCTTGTCCGCCCTCGTATGGAGTATGCATCTCATGTGTGGGGGGGCTCCACTCACACAGCTCTTCTGGACAGAGTGGAGGCTAAGGCTCTTTGTCTCATCAGCTCTCCTCCTCATACTGATAGTCTTCTACCTCTTAAATTCCGCCGCAATGTTGCCTCTCTTTCTATCTTCTATCGATATTTCCACGCTGACTGCTCCTCTGAACTTGCTAACTGCATGCCTCCCCCCCTCCCGCGGCCCCGCTGCACTCGACTTTCTACTCATGCTCATCCCTATACTGTCCAAACCCCTTATGCAAGAGTTAACCAGCATCTTCACTCTTTCATCCCTCACGCTGGTTAACTCTGGAACACTCTTCCTTCATCTGTATTTCCTCCTTTTCTTATTTTCTTTATTATCTGTCTTTCTCTTTCTTTCTTTCTTTTCTCCTTTTAAACCTTGCACTCTGAGGACCTAACATTTCTCATCGTTGTCTTTTAAACTGTCTACTTAGATTTCTGTTCTGCGGGTTCGTGCTCCAGAAGGGAAATATAACAATGGTAGTGGAGTTGGGGCTAAATTTCCACGGCTTTGGTTTCATTTCTCTGTCTTACGCTACAAAGACAAACATATCTCGAGGTTTTGCTGTAATTTCCTCGTCTGTTTTGTTCCTCGGTATTACACAACAAAGAAAAATGATATCCTGCCTTTTCTGTAATTTCGAGGAGTGTTTAATTTTTTACCTGTTTTGCGTTAGAAAGACATAATTATTGTAGTTTTGATGTAATTTTTAAGAGTTTGTTTAATGTTTTGCTTTTACGCTAGAAGCACAAAAATGTATCGTGGTTTTGCTGTGATTTTCATGTCTGATTCGTTTCTCGGCTTTACATTACAAAGACCAATATTACTCTTCTTTTTGTTGTAATTTCCACGAGTCGCTTTAATTTCTTGATTTACAATACGAAGACAAATATTTATCTTAATTTCGCTAGAATTTACACCAAAAAGGCCAATATTTCTCGTTGTTTTGCTCTACGGAGACAAATATTTATCATGTTTTTGCTGTAATTTCCACGAGTCTGTTTCATTTCTCAGTTTTCCACGCCCAGGGCTGACGCTTCTTGTTGTTTTGATGTTGAATTTCCACTCTGCCTGGTTTCTCTTTTCTCTTTCGCCCTCCCTGAACGAACACAAACATATATTTCTCATGTTTTTGCGGTAATTTCCACGAGTCTTTCATTTCTCAGTTTTCCACGCCCAGGGCTAACGTTTCTTGTTGTTTTGATGTTGAATTTCCACTCTGCCTGGTTTCGCTTTTCTCTTTCGCCCTCCCTGAACGAACATTTGTCTTGGTTTCACTTCTACCAAGACGAGAGGTGGTCATGACACGGCGTTCATCACAGTCGTTTTCGTTTCGTTCATAGCTACACTCACCACCACCACCACCACCACCACCACTAAGGCACTGTCAACACTTCTCTTCATCACCACCAACAACACCACGTCTGCACCTCGCCTACATCACCTCGTCTTGACCTCTAATTCACCACCTCGAACGGATCTCTCCATCACCACCACCACAACACCACCACCTTCAACACCACCGCACCTTTTCTTTATCCCCTCGTCCTCCCCTCCCCTTCAACACCTCTTTGGAACCTCTCTTCATCCCCATCACCACCATTACTACCTTGTCTTCCCTTCACTTTACTACCACCACCTCTTCGTCAGCATCACCCCACCACCACCACCACTATCACCACCACCACTGGTTCGCCCGCACCTCCCCTTCACCGCCTCGTCCGCAGCCTCCAGTATTCTATCTCGCAGGCCATTATTCTCCTCCCCTGTCTCCCTCTCCATAAATTGCTTTCATCTGTCATTTTTACCTTCACTTGGATTGGCTGGCTTCTGTCGCTGCCTTTTCTCTCTCCATTGAACAATTCTACCTCGAATTTCCTTCTCGCGATCCTGTCTGTGTCTGTGTGTGAGTCTGTTTGTGGGTCTGTTTCTCTAGGCCATAGAGGGACAGAGTGAAGCCAATGTATAGGCTCAATTTAAGGAGGAATGCAGTTAGATGTACACAAGCTTCCATAGGTGATACAGAGTCGGATCCAATTCTACGCTTTCTTGCACTCCCTGAAGGCACACGCAATATATTTTTTCCTGTCTCCTCTCCCATACGAAAGACAGTAAAATATTTTCCTCCGTCTCCTCTTCCCCCTCTTCCTTAGTTTATGAGGGTTTGTTAAATAAGGGAAGGTAGCTGTGGTGTAATTTGTGATGTGGCCTTGTTAGGTAACTGCCGAGGACAAGCAGATAGAAAAACTTGACCAGGTATTCTTATTTTGCAAGTGTTCCTTTTTCTTTCCCTTGTTTTCTTTTTCTTTTTTTGCTTCACCGCCATCTTCACTTTTGTTTATCTCCTTCTCCCAGCATTTTCTGACCATCTCTTGTCCCTTTCTTTCGCTTTTGCATTCTTACATTTTCTAGTTTTTTTTTTTTTCACTTCATTTCCGTGTATTTTTGTTCATTTTTAGTGATTCTTTCCCCCAGCGTCCCTTTAGCTTTCTTCTTTCCTTCTCTCTTTCTTTCTCTCATGAGTGTTCTGTTTCCTCTCAGTTTTTCTTGTTCGTGCACTTTCTCGCTTCTTTTTTTAACTCTTTTCTGCTTTTTCCTTTTAGCACTTTTATTTTAGCACTGTTCTTTCTTTCCTTCTTTTTCCCCTGACGACTTTTTCGACTTTTCCTTTTGTTTCTTCTACCTTCTTCCTCTCTTGTTCTTATTCGATCTCCTCTCTTCCGAGCAGCACTTTCTCTTATCTTTTGCCTTGTCTATTTCTATTTTCTATTTCTTTGTAACATTTTCTAGCTTCATCTTTCCCTTTCCGGGATCTTTATGTTGCCCATGCGCGTTACGATTCGTTTAGTCGGACATCGTTTTATTTTGAGTCAACTCTTGTTTGAATTGATCATTCTCTGTATCTAATTCGTTATTACGTTGTTGGAGTTGTTCGTATTCATTTTGCATAAGATCGATCTTGTTTTTATTTTCAGATAATTCTGCGTTCAGTCGGTCTTTCTCTTGGATTATCTTTCGTATATTTGCATTAACTTCTAAGAATTTCTTATCTACATCTTTGTATATCGTCATTATTTGTTGTACTTTGGCAGATGACTTCAATTTCTTTCCTTAATTCAGATTTTTCTTCTTCGTGTTTAGTTTGTTGATTTTGTAATTCATCGTTTGTGTCTCTTGTAGGAGTAGAGTTTTATTTTGAGTCAACTCTTGTTTGAATTGATCATTTTCTGTATCTAATTCGTTATTACGTTGTTGGAGTTGTTCGTATTCATTTTGCATAAGATCGATCTTGTTATTATTTTCAGATAATTCTGCGTTCAGTCGGTCTTTCTCTTGGATTATCTTTCGTATATTTGCATTAACTTCTTAGAATTTCGTATCTACATCTTTGTATATCGTCAGTATTTGTTGTACTTTGGCAGATGACTTTTCAATTTCTTTCCTTAATTCAGATTTTTCTTCTTCGTGTTTAGTTTGTTGATTTTGTAATTCATCCATGTGCTTCTTTGTAGAGTCGGCAGTCAGGTACTCTGATGTGCAATTCGTCTTGTTACACCCATAACATCTGAACTCTAGCAATTCGTCTTGTTAGTTGTCGACATGTCACGACATCGTCTTCTTACACCTCACAGTCTACTACATCTCCACATCTACTACATCTTAACTCTAAGTAAATGTGTGACTTTGTTTCAACAGTCAACTGAAATTCTACTATATGTACATAACCCGAGATTCATGTACATAACCCGAAATGAATCTTATCTTCTCACTTGGTTGCAGCGAAGAGTACGACAACGATTCCACTGTGTGTATTTGCACTGTGTGTATTTGCACTGTGTATTTGCACTGTGTATTTTGACTGTGTATTTTAGCACTGTGTATTTTAGCACATCGTTTGTAACTCACCCCAAATGGAAGGCATCGATCGGCGATGATAACTCTGATAAAAAAACGATGACAGAACTGTATATCAACGAAACCGTAGACGCGGCTCAGAATATTTATTTCTCTTTTTCTAGCAACGTTTCCTTTTACAAATCAACGCTGAGGAGTCACAAAAATTTGGTCTGATTTCAGATTGACATTTTCTAATCTTCCACCCAAGAGGAAATTCCCGTCGATCAGAAAGAATCGGTTGTTGTCGACGCTGATACATGACGTCTTTGAATTCACCATTTTAAAGACGCTCGAGATTTTTCTGGTTGAGGGGATGTAGCTGTTTGACCTGAGTTTGTTATTTTGGAGAGAGGAGAAGGTTGCAATATGCTAGGCTTTTGTTGCGTCCTCTCTAGAGGTGAACGATTTTCGAGACTTTGTATATTCAACGTCTTGATTAAACTGGTTGGTAAGAACGGAGATCCCGCTTTCTGGCTCTTCCACTTGCTACTCGCTTGACTGCTGGAGCGCTCTTTTTCATTCGAGGTTTGATTGTACTTTGTAAAGGGTCTTTTTTCGGGACATCTACTTTACTTTGTACCGTGTCTTTTTTCGGGGTATCCATCCTAACTCGATTAGTCCTCGGTGTCCACGCACGCACACCCGTAGAGTGTTCAATGTATGTATTGTTTACCTTTGCAATGTAAATCGTCAACCATTAAAACAAATTCATTCCTAAGTAAAACAAAGTCAGTCCTATTTAATTCTTTTTATTTTATTTGTTTAAAACACTAGAACACAGTGTACCTAACAGATCGTTCATATTCTTCAATTGTCGACCCAGATGAGAAGAATGGGCGATGATGGTCGGCGGGTACTAATCCTCGTGTAAGACGACATTCCTCACGATATCGTGAAGCTCCAGAGACGAGATGGCGTTCGACCCAGGTACGTTGGTGTCGCGCGTGCCCTCTGCAAACCTCCTCTTCTGACCGCTGCCGCCTGTTTCCGAAGCGCTGGCGTTGTTGTTACCCTCCTTGTAATCGATCCATACCGATCGCACTTTCTCGTTAGCTATGCCGTACAAATCTTTCTTGGAAGCGGAAGTATACACAAAATTCAGAAATCTGCAATTTGACATTACTGGAGAACCTACTGCTGACGATATTAGGAATAGAGTAATAAAAATAAAAAAAACAACGGAAAAAGCGTGTATATCAACGGCGGGATTGACATTTCGAACAACCTGCCTAATAACTCTGAAGATAAGACACAATTGCCTTTTCTCGATGTTCGATTCAGATGCGTTTCATCAATCTTCTGTCACCCTGACTCCACCTTATTCGCCTGTCGTCGACGCGGCAGCGGCGTCCACGTCCACGGTCACAAATTACGATTCTGTTGCTGAACCGTCCTTGTCCTTCGCCAGGCTTTCCCAGTGTTAATAAAGTCTTTGGCGGTTTGTCGTAATACGACTTTATCTACATTCTTGAAGATAATTTCATTTAACAGTGTGTTCGTGTACCTTACTATTGTATGTTAATTTAGGCGAGTGTCAATACTGTCAATTTATCTTTTGTTAAGCTGAAATAAAATAAGTCATTGTCGTTAAGTTTTACTGACCATGAAAAAGAAGAACGGCAACCAGGAAAAGAAAAAGGGCTACCTGATCAACGATGCCATCCAGAAGAAGAAAAAATGCGCCGCAAAGAGAGAGAGAGACATAGAGAACATGAATGGCGAGTGCGCCAAAGCGGACGCGCCCGGTAGAAAACGACAACGAGTCAGTAACGCTGCTAAGAAGGGCAGCGTTACTGACTCATGGATTCGATGTGTGCACATCCAATCTACAAACAGTACTTGGCACTCATGAGTTCTTCGAATTTCTTCATGAGTGCCAAGCACCTACAAGAAGTTAGTGACATTTATGCTGTGGAAATAACGACAACCCTCTCCGATTCCAGTTCGGATAGTGACGTGGAAACGTTTCTAGAGTCTGATGAATCCGTCAAAAATCTAAAACGAGCCGAGTTGTCAAGACCGTGCCAGGTAATAAACACCGTCCTTTCGAATTATCGATACTTACATGACATATACTGGTTTTTATAATCTTACTTTCTTCTTTTTTTTCCAGAATTACCCCACCCACCCGTCGTCTTCTGATACGGCGTCAACGTTGCGTAATTTCCCGCAAGCAGCAAATTCAACCTCCCGGTGCAATACCAAGATTAAGAGAACTACAGATAACAAAAAAATAATGCTTATTAAAAGAATTGCAGACACGCCAGGATATCTCATCACTAGAAACTTAAAAAAATTGAATGATTTTTTGGATCATTTAAAAAAGAATACCAGATTCGTTCAGCGTTGTTATTTGCCAAAATGCAATATATGCACCTCAAAGCTGTCAACTAACAAATTGTCATCATTTAGTGCAGACATGTACCTTTGGGTAAATGCAGCATTCACAGAGACTGAGTGTATAGTCTTCAGAATCCGTCTATCGCTGACGCAAAGTCTCACATTAGCAACATTTGGTCCAAGTGAACCGTTCACAGAGACAGAGTTAACTTACACACACGGAATCCGTCTACCGCTGACACAAAGTATCGCATTCACACAACTAACCATGCAAAGTCACATATTAACACAAAGTACTCAATACAAGTTGCATTGCATACATGTTACACCAACAGATCTGAATAGAGTCTAATTTGTTGTAATCAGAAGACCTGCACATCTTGACTCTCTATTCAAGTGAACAATCAAAAATTGATTTTATGATAGTATCCCAACTCACCATTGCATTTATAATAGTAACCCCAAACATTGACTTTATGATAGCACCCCCTGAAAACTCACAGTTGACTTTACAATAGTAACCCCTTCAAACATTGAGTTCAGAATCGGTAGCGTTATTCGTCAAAGTCTCACAACGGGTAAAGTTCATGATCGGTTGTAGTACCCCCCTGAAAACTCAAAATTGACTTTACAAAAGTAACCCCTTCAAACATTGAGTTCAGAATCTGTTGATCAGAATTTTTGGGGGTGAATGTGAGACCTTCTCGTACAGGTCGTCTGATTTTAATTTCAGAATCGGTAGCGTTATTCGAAAAAGTCTCACATGTAATAGTTCATAATCGGTTGATATCTTGGCCAAAAGCGTACATTGCTGCGGGAGGTGGGAAAGCTTTACCTTTTCCGAGACACATCAAGAAATTGTTTTTGTTCCCAAAACACTCGTTGCCGAAGGACAACAATGCACTTGTTGCCGAATGAGTGCACCGTGTAATGAAATAAAAAAATTAAGAAAGAAAAATGGTTTTTATTCACACCCAATCTGTAAAACTACACGTCAAGAACTTTTACCTGACAATGCATTACATACACTATTCACACCCAATTGTTTTTATTCCCAATGACAATGCATTTGAGTTGGACGAGGAAGATGACGACGTCGTAAAGGAAAAGTCTCTCCGACATCCGAACGCTGCTAAGACTAACATTCTGAAGGCGTTCATGACGAATTTCGGTTCGCAGTAAAGTTTCTCTCGTCGTGTGACCAACGCTCAGAATTTGTTTAACAGCGAGAGGAAAACGAACAGCGGCGAAGCAGCAGCAGCAGCAGCGGTCGACCCTCCTAACGGTCAAGGACCAAAGGATATTCCGATTTCTGATATCATGTCTTTTCTCAAAAACGATTTCGAGAAGATTATGAAATGTCTACTATGTCGTTTAATGATAGTGGTGAGCGGAAAGGAATTGGATATCATTGCAAACCTTTCTCAAGAAATAACCAAAATTATGGTCGACAGTGTGATGGGTCACCTCGGAGTACGTTGCACGTTGGATACAATTACGTAGACAAAGTAAAAAGTAAGACTCGTAGGCAAGAGTTCACAATCCGTCTAACGCCGACTCAAAGTCACACATTAACACAACTGTAACATCTACAACGTACTCGGTCTAGACTTTGGTGGTGGGTTAAGATAAGGTGAGTTAAGAAGTCTAGTACAATCAATACTATTCAGAATCTGTTTAATCTGTGCGAACAGATTCGTGGTGTTTGTCAGTGTCAGATAAGATTCTGAGTTAACTACATTACATCTCAACTCTCTATTCAACTCTAACACAACTGTAACATCTGCAACGTACTCGGTCTAGACTTTGGTATGTAAGTTGAACTCTTGCCTACCTAACAGCGGAGTGTAGGGATTGAAACGTCGACTCACATGACACAACTTTGGTGAATGTGAGACCTTGTCGATGCAGTTGCATTGCTTAACAATCCTTAATCAAGTTAAAGAGTTTTACGAAGCCGAATTCAATAATCAACAACTGGAATGTTTTTTAAAAATGCAAGAAAATTAGAGAGTTGCATTGTGAAGTCTAGACCGAGTACGTTGCAGATGTTAGCTTGGGAAAAAGATGCTTATTATCTAGTAAAGACTCATTAGGTTAGGTTAAGAGAACTGTATCCAAGCAATTACAAAATAAATGAATTGAAGCTTTGAAAAGTTTTATTGTTCAACAAGAGACGTGTAATAGTGTAAGGTTGCAAGTTTCATCTGATAAAGAACGAACACATATTGTGCACCATCAGCAAGTTGATAAAGAACACATATTGTGTAAGGGCAAGCTGATAAAGAACGTAATCTTGATAAAGAACACACGTACCGTCCTCAAGAACAATTAAAAATTAAAGGAGTTGAAAAGTTTTATTGTTCAGCAAGAGACATTATATTGAGTGTAAGGTTGCAGCAGTGCGAAACAATTTACACTCTTTTGCTGTTTTAACTTTCGTCTTCGTCGTCCTCACCCTCCTCCGGTGGTTGTATGTAATGCATTGTCAGGTAAAAGTTCTTGACGTGTAGTTTTACAGATTGGGTGTGAATAAAAACCATTTTGCTTTCTTAATTTTTTTATTTCATTACACGGTGCACTCATTCGGCAACAAGTGCATTGTTGTCCTTCGGCAACGAGTGTTTTGGGAACAAAAACAATTTCTTGATGTGTCTCGGAAAAGGTAAAGCTTTCCCTATAGCATACTCGCACGTTGCTTCCTGTGTGATTAAGATAACGCCCATGTTTTGGCATGTGTCGATAACGACGCCGATTGATAGCTTACGTCACAGCTTTTCGCTCGTTGTTTATTGTGTGTCATTAACACCCCCTATAATAGACCGATTAATCGCACCTTTCGGTTACGATTATCAAACCCCGCTCAGGAGCTTGCACATCATGCTCGATTACAGTATAAATCTGATTGTCAATAACAAAAACCTCGAAGAAGAAGAACTAGAACCTCTTCTTAACTCATCTTGTTCCGTGTATGTCGTCGTTAATAAGTTTGAACGCGCCGTGGTGAACTTCAACCACTGTCTCGACAACATACTAAATGAAATATTCGTTATAGGAATTTCTCTGCCGTTGTAGCCCCTGGTCATGTTTCCGACTCTCGATCACATTTTCGAGGAGGAGAAAGAAGAAGTAGAAGAGGTCGACGATCAAAGCACGTCATCAGAACGACCTAAACGAACAAGAGAAGAACGCGATGACGCCGAGCTGCCCGAACCCCCCCCAAAAAAATATGTTCTTCCCCGGGGCAAGCAACAACCGCCGTCATCACATTCCACACCGACGAAGAAGTCTATGCCAACGTACAAGATATCATCGACAATCGTTTCAAATCGATAACGTACGCATTGAGAATGTTGAGGACAGGAAACTGTCGTAAGAAGTTGAAATCGGTGAGACGTCGTTTGGCTTCATCGGTCAGACGCCATTTGGGATGCAGGTACGTCGGCTCTGATCAGAACTCCTACAGAGACTCTTCAACAAACCAAAGTCTTAGAGTTAGTCTTAACATATTCTGAATAGAATACCATTCATGAAGCGACATTCGAACAACATTCTGAGAGCATTATTAAATATCAATTCAGGATGTTTCAGGAAGTTCAATTTGGCGTTGCGATGAACACTTGGAAGCAACCCGACGGGACATAAATTTGTTCTCCGATTTAATTTCTTGAAAGTGCTACGAAACGACACCATGTTGTGTAGACACGTGAAGATTGGAATTTTCTTCCAGTTGATGAAGTGCATCTCGAACACGTGAGGATTCAGGTGTACGAGGCATGACGACGACGTCTCTGTGTTGGACTTTTCGTTCGAGACCAGCATCGGCATTCAATTCAAACGCTGTAACGACAGATTCTAAATCAGACGCGACTACTTGCAGATTCAATAATTGATCGGCGACGGGCTCGTCAACATTACCCGTGTTAGGAAATATAGATTGGAATAATGCGATCAATTTCTGAACGGCTTCTGTAGACAAGTCATTCGCATCTGACATCTCGTAATCTCCGTTACCGTCCCCTCTGTTTGTTCTCAAAAACATTAACCAATTCTGATTGGAAATTTTGTATTTGTCCAACAAGTGTTTCTTAATTATGTTGTTGTTGTTAAGATGAGGATTAATGGCGTTGAGAAGTTGTTTAATTTTTATATTGTTATATTTTATTTTCAGGTTGTAATATCGACTCAACCTATCTTTTTCTACCAAAGAATCGTATATTTGCTTCAGCACGTTGTATGATCTTATAATGTTAATTTTGGTCTCATCTGAATCGAATGCAGATCGCCTGTGTTTAATTGCAGAGTTGGTCATCATGAACAGCGTCCGTTGAATCGTGTTGTCGAGCGCTAAGGTTTGAAAAGTGGATTTATCAACGCAGTCCCCGAATGTCGAAGAATTTGCAGAATAGATGATGTCGTAAACAATCTTAGCGAAACTGTACGCTGGGCAGTCAGACGTTATACATCGCGTGGATCGAACCTCCGGAGGAATGAACCTTGCGTTAAAATTAAAAGAATCTATGTTCTGAAATTTGTACTCGAGAGGCAGCAAACCTCCGAGGATGACCAATTTCGGCTGAAGACCATTTTTCCAGTCGAAAGAAAAACTGTTTTGAGAAGTGAAGTATATCGTCAGACCGTTATTTCTCAAGCGTTGAATTATGTTTCCCATCTCGACAACGATGAAAAAGATTCGGTTGTTTAGTTTGATCTGGTCGAAGGACTGGCACGTTTCTAAATCTTCTTCGCTGCACTTACTCTCTTGCCATTGCATCTCCATCTTAACGACTATCGAGTCTTGTTACTTTTCGACGCTGTTAACAAATCGGTTTTCGAGAGATGAACAACGACAACTATCGAATCTTGAAACTTACAGACGAGGTTAAGAGACTCTCTGAGTGCATCAAAAAATTGATGGCGACTCAAATAAATATGAAAAAACAAATGTTGGATCTAACACAGGCTCAAAATGCCACTATGGACACCATTTCTAGCATCGCCAGCAGAATCGAAAATATGGATATGGCATTGATGAATTATTTGAACTGGCAGATGAGTGAAGCTCCCATCATCACCATATCAAGTCGCATTACCTACACTCCAACCAACACCTCCAACCAACACACGCCATCATCACACCCGGATCGAGTTGTACCATACCTCGACAATAGTATTCCTGTCCTAATGAAATGAAACAATAAACAACACCATTTAATGTTTTTAGTTTTCAATTCCATTCCTTGTTGTTGTTGATTAAAAATGGAAGTGAATGGGAGACTTTGTCGTACAGGAAAGAGCACAGCCCAGCGTTCACCGCTGTCCACGAAGTGGTGGTTTACAGAATCCGTCGCCTCGCACGGCAACGTCGCACATTCACTCCTCAGCCTTACAAATCACCCAAAGTCGTGTCCAACTGCAGCGTGACCCCACCCACTCTCAGCGAACCTAGCACGACACCCCGTGCAATATTGGACCCCACTCTTTCATTACTTTGTCTCAGAGTTGGATGTTGTGTGAATGCGAGACTTTATGTCAGCAGTAGACTGATTCTGAATACTATACGAGTGTTGCATGCTTATTCCCTCAGACTTTTCTGACTTGTCACTTTGTCTCAGAGAATGCTGCAGATGTTGTGTGAATATGAGACTTTGTGTCAGTGGTAAACGTATTCTGAATACTATACGTGTTGTTGCATGACTTAAACCCTCAAGAGTTGGTGGTGAATGCGAGACTTTGTGTCAGCTGTAGACGGATTCTGAATACTATTGTGTGACCTGCGTGATTCTGAATACAAATCTTACTTTGTCTCAGAGTTGGATCAAATGCGTTGCAGATGTTGCTAGTTGTGTGAATGCGAGACTTTATGTCAGCAGTAGACTGATTCTGAATACTATACGAGTGTTGCATGCTTATTCCCTCAGACTTTTTTGACTTGTCACTTTGTCTCAGAGAATGCTGCAGATGTTGTGTGAATATGAGACTTTGTGTCAGTGGTAAACGTATTCTGAATACTATACGTGTTGTTGTTGCATGACTTTAACCCTCAAGAGTTGCAGATGGTGGTGAATGCGAGACTTTGTGTCAGCTGTAGACGGATTATGAATACTATTGTGTGAACATCAGGGTTAATAAAATGTTTATATCCTACATCATATTTATTATTTTCAACAACCTACATCACTCTTGAAATCGGTGCAACACTTACACGGTACTCTCTCGACATTCGGCTGTAAAACGAAAGGTAATGCGTCGGTGATTAAATCTTTGGGGATGTCTTTACACTCAGGTAAGCAGAGCGCGTTCCTGATCTCTTCTACATCGCTGTCGGTCAACCCGTCAGCGTTCTCCAACATCGACACCAACAGACGCTTCAGGTTGTCCTTAGTCTGAGCGTTCACGTGAAGAGATGTTCTGTAGTTGGCAGTCGGACGTTCGTTCTGCGTGAAGGATGGACCGACAGATTTGAGGGCGTCTATGATTTTCTTCTGGTTGAAATGAATGCCTATTTTGTGTACACCTCCTTGACGATAACCTTCCACTTCTTCTATGAACGAACTCGTACATCTCTTCTTATTGACGTTGCTGTGTTCTTTGTGTGCTTCTCTTTACACAACACACTGTTGAAAATACTACGCCGGGAGTTTGATTGTAGTCGTCACCAAATTCTCTCTTGAGCGCTATGTGATGTCCAATGGAGTTGGGGACGTTCTCGAGTAAGTGAAGCAGGCTGTACACGTCCGTCCCAAAAATCGTGGCGAGCACCGGCGCGTTGCCGCTCAGTATTTCTCCGTGGATGAACTTGTACACCGTCAGTTGGGTGTCTATACGCTATGCGCTTGCGACTCAGATGTCTCTGCGCTTCTAGACCTTTGTTTCTCACTCCGTGTAAGAATGATGAAGACGTCTTACTGCCGCCGCCGCGTGCGTGACGATAGCGGCGCTGGTTACTGTCGCTACATAAATTTATATAAATTTATATAAATTCACGTCAAGCAGTCAAGTGCTCAGATGTGCAATTCGCCTTCCTGTTACAATTTATCATCTCAAATCAAATCTTAACTCTATTCTGAATCCATGAGTTCAGTTGACCGTCAAAACAAAGTCACACATTCACTAGCAGGGGTCAGGTGCTCGGATGTGCAATTGTTACACCTCACAGCCGCTCGGATGTGCAATTGTTACATTCACTAGCAGCAGTCTAAATTGGTTGCGAGGTAGGTAAGAGTTCAAAGCAGTCAAGTGCTCAGATGTGCAATTCGCCTTCCTGTAATTGTTACACCTCACAGCCACATCTTAACTCTCAGCCACATCTATTACATCTTAACTCTAGAGGTAGGAAAGAGTATTACATCTTAACTCTATTTTGGGATCTTGATATTTTGAGATCAAGTAAGAGATAGCACGAGGTGAACGCTAGCTCGAGTGGGGTCCAACATCTGACGATTTCGTTTCATAAGAGTCTCCTGAGCGGTAACCTAAAATTTGTAAGTCTCTCTGAGGGGGAAGCAAAAGAGACAGAGTGGGGTCCGGATCTGCATGGGGGTCTGTACACAACACATGCGTCAAGCAGTCAAGTGCTCAGATGTGCAATTCTCCTTTCTGTTACAATTTATCATCTCAAATCAAATCTTAACTCTATTCTGAATCCATGAGTTCAGTTGACCGTCAAAACAAAGTCACACATTCACTAGCAAGGGTCAGGTGCTCGGATGTGCAATTGTTACACCTCACAGCCGCTCGGATGTGCAATTGTTACACCTCACAGCCACACTCTCAGCCACATTTATTACATCTTAACTCTAGAGCAGAGTGAGTTAGACGCTAAAATTAATGAAATAAGTTTATTTAGTCAAGAGTTAGCCGATTCTACAAAGAAGCACATGGATGAATTACAAAATCAACAAACTAAACACGAAGAAGAAAAATCTGAATTAAGGAAAGAAATTGAAATATCATCTGCCAAAGTACAACAAATAATGACAATATACAAAGATGTAGATAAGAAATTCTTAGAAGTTAATGCAAATATACGAAAGATAATCCAAGAGAAAGACCGACTGAACGCAGAATTATCTGAAAATAAAAACAAGATCGATCTCATGCAAAAAGAATACGAACAACTCCAACAACGTAATAACGAATTAGATACAGAGAATGATCAATTCAAACAAGAGTTGACTCAAAATAAAACTCTACTCCTACAAGAGACACAAACGAGAGATGGACTTCAGCAAGATGTCACTCGCCTCCAGCAAGAGAAAACTGCTCACGAAACCCAACTGAGTGAAAAGAGTAATGACTTATCGATATTACTGAAAAAACAAGAAGACGAAATTATACGGTTGAACAAACAAATTGAGGATATGACCACAGAGAACAAATCCTCCCAGGAAATACTAGCAGCTGAAACAGCACGTGCAAATGCATTGCAAGTAACTAACCTGACGTTATCAAGCTTTAACGAAGAATTGAATAAGATTGCGAAAACCGTGATTGACAAAGATTCCGAATTCAACCGGTTAAAAGACCAAATTAATGAAAACAGGAAAAAATATCGAAGAGTCTAACCAAAATACCGAAACCCAAACAGCAGTGAGCAAAGGTAGTGTAAAATACATCCTGAATGTTCTTATCTTGGTTGTTGATGTTTAGAATCACATAGTAAAGTATTTTAGCGTTAACTTGGCAAAGATTATTTTCATTTGACGCACTGGATTTTTTCAATTCAATTTTAGACTTGTTGATCGGTTTACGGATCACTGGCTTGGTCAAAAACCCACATTTGCACGGGGGTCCTGACACAGCAGGAGGAGCAGGTACTAGGTTGTGTATTTCTGTTCATGTGGACTGGGTCCAGATTAGCGAATGTCTGACATTGTCCGGAACGGGATAGTACCCCCTGAAAAATCACAATTGAGTTTACAATAGTAACCCCTTCACACATGAGTTCAGAATCTGTTGGTCAGAATCTGCAGTGAACAATCAAAAATTGACTTTATGATATTATCCCAACTCACCATTGAATTTATAATAGTAACCCCATACATTGACTTTATGATAGTACCCCCTGAAAAATAATAATTGAGTTTACAATAGTAACCCCTTCAAACATTGAGTTCAGAATCTGGACGTTCGCCGAAGGCTTAATATATACATGACGGCACATTCACACGGTTTAGGAATCTGTAAACATGTAGAATATATTAAATTCAGTATTTTAAATAATTGTATATTCATCATTTGTATATAAATCCGTTTAACATAGTCATCTTTGTTTCATGGGTTAGTCATCTTTGTTTCGCGGTTACGTTAACAGAAGACTGCGTAAAAAATCAAAATCACATACATTTAATTTTTTCTAAACTAATCTAAATTACTTGAATATCGTGATATAGAACATAAATCTTAATCTGCGAAATTAAAATTAGCAAAACGCTCTTTTTAGTATCGCAGTAAGCGGACCCAACATACAAGAAAGACTGGGGTCTGATATTTCAAATTTAGCGACAAATTTCATTGGTGAATGCGTGACTTTGTCTGCAATGTAGACCGATTCTGAGACATTGGTGAATGCGTGACTTTGTCTGCAATGTAGACCAATTCTGAGACATTGGTGAATGCGTGACTTTGTCTGCAATGTAGACCAATTCTGAGACGTTGGTGAATGCGTGACTTTGTCTGCAATGTAGACCGATTCTGAGACATTGGTGAATGCGTGACTTTGTCTGCAATGTAGACCAATTCTGAGACGTTGGTGAATGCGTGACTTTGTCTGCAATATAGACCAATTCTGAGACGTTGGTGAATGCGCAATGTAGACCGCTTCTGCGACATTGGTGAATGTGTGACTTTGTCTGCAATATAGACCAATTCGGAGACGTTAGCTAATTCAATTCTGAGACGTTGGTGAATGCGTGACTTTGTCTGCAATCTAGACCAATTCTGAGACGTTGGTGAATGCGCAATGTAGACCGCTTCTGCGACATTGGTGAATGTGTGACTTTGTCTGCAATATAGACCAATTCGGAGACGTTAGCTAATTCAATTCTGAGACGTTGGTGAGTGCGTGACTTTGTCTGCAAAAGATGAAGATGCAATGGCAAGAGAGTAAGTGCAGCGAAGAAGATTTAGAAACGTGCCAGTCCTTCGACCAGATCAAACTAAACAATCGAATCTTTTTCATCGTTGTCGAGATGTGAAACATAATTCAACGCTTGAGAAATAACGGTCTGACGATATACTTCACTTCTCTAAACAGTTTTTCTTTCGACTGGAAAAATGGTCTTCAGCCGAAATTGGTCATCCTCGGAGGTTTGCTGCCTCTCGAGTACAAATTTCAGAACATAGATTCTTTTCATTTTAACGCAAGGTTCATTCCTCCGGAGGTTCGATCCACGCGATGTATAACGTCTGACTGCGCAGCGTACATTTTCGCTAAGATTGTTTACAACATCATCTATTCTGCAAATTCTTCGACATTCGGGGACTGCGTTGATAAATCCACTTTTCAAAGTTTAGCGCTCGACAACACGATTCAACGGACGCTGTTCATGATGACCAACTCTGCAATTAAACACAGGGGTATTCGTTGTTATTTCCACGAACCGTATTAAACTTTCGAGACCGGACCGACCGATTCTTTTTGTCTCCTTTGTTGATTTGATTCACTGTTTTTTTGGGGAACGCTAACATGTAATTTTCGTAGACTTCGCTAGACATTTCTGGCCCAGACATACTCCATATAAAATTATTGTTCATCACAGTACTGAATCGAACATCGAGAAAAGGCAATTGTGTCTTATCTTCAGAGTTATTAGGCAGGTTGTTCGAAATGTCAATCCCGCCGTTGATATACACGCTTTTTCCGTTGTTTTTTTTTATTTTTATTACTCTATTCCTAATATCGTCAGCAGTAGGTTCTCCAGTAATGTCAAATTGCAGATTTCTGAACTAGTGCCATTTTTTTAGTGCCGAAAATGTGCTGACGTACTTGACTGCTGCTAGTGAATGTGCCGACGTACATTGTTGATCAGATGACTAACACTTTTAACGCTTTGGAAAATCGACTCGATGAAATAAAAAAGAAGAAGTCGACATAGAGAAGTTGAAAATAACACCACCACAGTCTTCAGAGAATACTATCGATTTGGCAGATTTGCGAAATCGACTCGATGAAATAAACAAAAAGCAAGACGAGTTGAAAACAACACAGTCTACCTGGAGCGGAAGATTCGTCGTAGAGTACGATCTGAGACAGAAAGATGAAAGTGGATCCTACTACCTCTTTATCAACGATCCTCTGAAAATTAGAAGAACGACACTTAACCGCGAGAGCAACGAAACCTTTCTTATCCGACTTTCGGACGACGAGGACGACAATGACGATTTGATGTCGCTCATCCGCGACAAGGCGAACACGTTTAACAACGGCAAAGGCATTTCAGAATGCTGTTGCGTCGCATCGTCCTCGCATCTTCCTTTCTTGTGTGTCAGTAATAAATATTTTAACCGCTGTTGAGTTTTATTTTCTTTTAGATTTTTTTTTTTCTGCACTGAAGAACCGTAACAAGACAATTACTACGTGACGCTTCTTCAAGCTCGACCCCATTATTTTACTTACCTAAATCGCTCTTGTTTAGAGGTCGATTTTCCTAATATCGTCAGCAGTAGGTTCTCCAGTAATGTCAAATTGCAGATTTCTGAATTTTGTGTATACTTCCGCTTCCAAGAAAGATTTGTAGTGGTTCACATACATCATCTTCAGCGCGTCTACAGCTTCCGGTGTGCGCGAGTAGAGGACCAGGTCAGAATTTTCGACACTGGGTAGAACACGAGCTAACTTCATCATGGGTTGCAGACAGTAAACAGTCAGGGACACAATGTTATGTCGCACCAGAGACAAAAGTTGGTAAAGATATGCGTAATTATAATTAACGTAATACGAACCGCTTTGTGTGTCAAGTGCATTGAATTTATGAAAAGAAATGACATTGACCAGTCCGGATGATTGCATTACGCTGGCGAGCGTGTCCACTCGATACAACACACACTCCGCGTATCTCTCTGCAAGCGAGAGAACGCTGTAAGCGGTTCGTAATTTTAATTGCGGAGGCAGAGCGTCACTCAACGAGCCTACGACACGGACGTCGTTTAACAACTCTGGAACCACAACTTGAATTTATTGTTTACCTTTGCAATGTAAATCGTCAACCATTAAAACAAATTCATTCCTAAGTAAAACAAAGTCAGTCCTATTTAATTATTTTTATTTTATTTGTTTAAAACACTAGAACACAGTGTACCTAACAGATCGTTCATATTCTTCAATTGTCGACCTACAAGCCGTGTTGGCCGAATTGAAACTTTGAGTCAGTGTCTAAAATAAAACATGTACTTCTAACGAACCTTTTATTCACACTTCAAAAATAAATAAAAATAACACTATAGATTTATTAATCACATTACAGGTAGCACCTAAAACACCAATCTTTGACCTGCACGAGTGGGGTCCGTGATTTCGCGTCTCGGTGCAAGAATAACTCGGGTTGACTTTGTCTTATATATCGACCGATTCTGAGACGCATGAAAACAAAAAAAAAAAATTATAATAGTAACTCCTGAAAAAGTAAAATTGAATTTATAATAGTACCCCTATTATAAATTCAATTTTACAGACATTGAAGTTGGACCCTACTCCCCGTACGAATGCATTATGAAGATTCTGAATAGTGAAGACAAGATTCAGTCTTATCTTCTCAGTTGTGAACTCATCAACTAAACTCTTGTGAGCGGAGTGTTGGACTGCTGCTACATGTGCAAGAGTTCATCACTTGCACTGGTCACCTACTACATCCGGACAAGACGAGTCGATAACTGATTGCTGCTACACCTGTTCAGTGTTGGACCCTACTCCCCGTACCTAAGACAAGATTCAGAATAGAGTGAGGTGATTCATAATAGAGTTAAGATGTAATAGAGTTGTGGCTATGAGTGTAACAAGACGAATTGCATAAGACTTTGTCACTTGCACTGTGCTCACCAGAGTTCACTCCACGGCTGGAGAGAGGGCGAGAGCTTATAGCCACGCACGCAGCGCGCGGCGCAGCCGTTCCAACAACGGATCTGGTATTTAAAGTCTTGAGAAAAGTGCGTGCAATCATTCCGTGAATTTGCTCGCGGAGACCAACATGGATTATGAAACGAAAAACAAAACAATTAAAGATTACGTCAGCAACATATCCATCCAAGCATGCAACAAATCAAAAGAGGAACGGCGCAGAATCGGCTACGGGCAAACTGTCGAAGAAACAAACGTCATTGCTAACAGATTTCAGACCCCGTGACCAATATGCAAAATGTGTGAGCAAACAACAACGCAATTAAACACTTATTGGAAATCTCTCACGTCCAGCAAATATTAAGTATAGATAGACAATTCGAGTTAATTTTGAAAAATAATTTAATTCCAATGTACGTTAATTAGATTTAAAAAAGCAATGTCAGAACGAAGGAGATGTTTTATTTTAAATTTAAACGTCGACGACGAAGAACATGAACAGGAGGACGAGGATGAGGAAGAAGAAGTGTTGAGTTGTTCTAGCAAATTTAAAAAACTATTTTGTATGTGTGTGTTGATGTTTGAGTTTGTCTCAATGCTGAGTGTTAGGTGAATGCGTGCTTTTGTCTGAGATGTCGCTTGACTTTGTCGGAAACGAGACTCCTCAGCGTTGATTTGTAAAAGGAAACGTTGCTAGAAAAAGAGAAATAAATATTCTGAACCGCGTCTACGGCTTCGTTGAAATATAGTTCGAATCTCTTTTAGATTGGGCTTCGTCTTGGGATACAATGATTTTTGATAAGAGTATTTTTTTTTCGAGGGAGGCGTGTCTCAATTGTCTGTAAGCGCCAATTACGGTCTGTGCGAGGGCCCAGTCCGCCTGTTCCGCTGAATCCTCGGGTTTTACAGCTCCGTACAGTCGATTCGCCTTGTTGTGCCCCAGCAGATTAAAAGCCTTTTTAATTTCAACGCAGAAGTCGATCAGGTTAAACATATTTTTCTTGTCTGCGTCATTTAGAGAGGTAATTTTATCGTCTTTAGAAATATGTCTGAAGAGAATGTTGTTCAAAACGAACGACACGAAGAGACCGCGTTGCATGAGACTCGAGTTCAAAAACATTCCGACGTAATCGTTTTTAAGGAAGTTGCAGAGCACATTCGCCGCCACGTGCAGGTGGGACCTGATGCCGTTCGCGGCCAGCAAGTCGTCTTGCTTTTTGTTTATTTCATCGAGTCGATTTCGCAAATCTGTCAAATCGATAGTACTCTCTGAAGACTGTGGCGGTGTTATTTTCAACTTCTCTATGTCGACTTGCTTCTTTTTTATTTCCTCGAGTCGATTTTCCAAAGCGTTAAAATTGTTAGTCATCTGATCAACAATGTACGTTCTGGAATCTAAACTGAATGTCCGTGCCTGTTCATACAATTTACTTTGCATTTCTAACACACGTTTGGATAAACAAATCTCCGATATCGATGAGAGACTGCAACGCGACATCGAACGGAGTGTCGAAGTCACTGGGATATTCACCGATGTTTTTTAACATCGGTTTAAGTAATTCGAGTTCTGTGTTGTTGAAATACTTCTTGTTGATTTGCACTATTTTCCAATTCACGTCATTTTTATACTTAGTCAAAATCGAGGAACAATAATCTTTGAACAGTTCCATGGTTTTCACTCTGTTCAATAGTATTTTCGTTAAGTAGCTTAACATTTTTTTAGACATCAACGACTCAGCATCGGCATTCAATTCAAACGCTGTAACGACAGATTCTAAATCGGACGCGACTACTTGCAGATTCAATAATTGATCGGCGACGGGTTCGTCAACATTACCCGTGTTAGGAAATATAGGTTGGAATAATGCGATCAATTTCTGAACGGCTTCTGTAGACGTGTCATTCGCATCTGACATTTCGTAATCTCCGTTACCGTCCCCTCTGTTTGTTCTCAAAAACATTAACCAATTCTGATTGGAAATTTTGTATTTGTCCAACAAGTGTTTCTTAATTATGTTGTTGTTGTTAAGATGAGGATTAATGGCGTTGAGAAGTTGTTTAATTTTTATATTGTTATATTTTATTTTCAGGTTGTAATATCGACTCAACCTATCTTTTTCTACCAAAGAATCGTATATTTGCTTCATCACGTTGTATGATCTTATAATGTTAATTTTGGTTTCATCTGAATCGAATGCAGATCGCAGCTGTGTAAGCAACTGCTCTATCAAGATCATTGTATCCTGATCGGGATTGTACTTTAGTAAGTCGGACAGTAATACTTCAACATTAATACTGTCGTACACGATGTTAATAATTGTCCTGACAGCATTTGTCAAATCTTGCAGCGTTCTATTGACGTCCGTTGACACAGTAGACTCCCGTGGTTCAGCCATGTGGCTGAGAGTTAATATGTGGCTGTGAGGTGTAACAATTACAGGAAGGCGAATTGCACATCTGAGCACTTGACTGCTTTGAACTCTTACCTACCTCGCAACCAATTTAGACTGCAGTATCCTCTTGACACTGGGTACGACGGAATCTTCTTCTGTTGTTTTATCGCTGATGTCGATTAGCTGACCAGACACACAAGCAGCAGAACACACATACACCACCACATGTTTAAATTTTTAAGATAAGTAAGACAAATAAAACAATAATTAACGTTCAGATTTTATTACATGACAAATTACATGACCAAAGCTGAGTGTACTATGAGATGATCGGTTTTGTATTCTATTGCTTCGCCAGTCAAACCGTACTTGACTAATGTGTCGTCGGAAGGAGATGAGAATGAAATATCGGACATCGCCTCGCCTTTGGCACTTTCTCGTTTTCTCGTCGCGTCGTCGGGCTTGCGTAAAGGACGAGACAGGCATGTGTGTCGCCAACCTCGATTTGATCAGGCAGAGGATCGATAGAATGGATCTCGACGAACGACGAGTCGTAGAAGAGTCTAACATATTTCAGACAAGCACCAATACTATACATCTTGAATGTGTCACACACTACAGAGTTCAGAATCGTATCTTAACTATATTCTGTTCTATCTGAATCTGTTCGCAGCAACTCTCTAGTTGTGTGTGACATTTGCATGGGTCTCTCTGCGCGCATGCAATTGTAAGCTAAGACTTCCTTGTCGTCAACAGATTCCAGACAATCGTCAATGCAACTCTACACAAGACATGTATCTCTACATCTTGCATAAGTCGAGATGACTTGCACCAATACTATACCTCTTGAATGTGTCACACACGTATCTTAACTATATTCTGTTCTATCTGAATCTGTTCGCAGCAACTCTCTAGTTGTGTGTGACATTTGCATGGGTCTCTCTGCGCGCATGCAGTTGTAAGTTAAGACTTCCTCGTCGTCAACAAGATGACCTGCACCAGAACTCTTGCCTACCTAACAACGGAGTGTACAGACTCACATGACAAAGTCTAGAGTAGTCAGGTAGGCAAGAGTTCAACACTCTTTCTGAATAGAGTCTAATTTGTTGTACCTTCGAAATCGTGTTGAACTTTTTCTGAATATAGTCTAATTTGTTGTTCTCTAGTTGAAGAATTTTTGCAACTAGAGAGTTGCTGCGAACATATTCAGATAGAACAGAATATAGTTAAGATACGATTCTGAACTCTGTAGTGTGTGACACATTCAAGATGTATAGTATTGGTGCAGGTCATCTCGACTTATGCAAGATGTAGAGATACATGTCTTGACGATTGTCTGGAATCTGTTAGCACTGTACGACAAGGACGTTACATTTGCATGCGCGCAGAGAGACCCATGCAAATGTCACACACAACTAGAGAGTTGCTGCGAACAGATTCAGATAGAACAGAATATAGTTAAGATACGATTCTGAACTCTGTAGTGTGTGACACATTCAACTAGAGAGTTTCTGTCACACAACTAGAATATAGTCTATGAAGAACTTCTGTCAATGAAAGATACACAAGCGAGAGATGCGTTTGTTAGAAGCATCGTATCCATCGTGACTGATTCGATAACAAACACGAACATCCGTTTGATCATAATCTCAGTGTGCTGATGGGTAACCGGTACTTATTGACACACGAAGATGCAGAATATGTCGATCGCGCAGAGCGTTATTTGGACGCTTTCATGTAGGTGTAAATCCAGGCAAGACAAGCATCACACGATGTTAAACTTCTTATTCGGCGTTAAAGACTACCACCAAGAAGAATAACAACAAAAGACAAACATGGAATTCGAGACTCAGGAAGACTCTGCTGGCAAAGTTGAAACAGGGTTGACACAGCAACAGGAACAACAACCGTCCAAGAAAACAAACAGGACGCAACGCAACAAGCAGGCGAAACCCGAAATGGTCCAGTCGGTACCCACTATTGTGATGGACATTCATCGTGTTGATCATTTAAATCTCAACACAGAATCTTTAGGTGTAAGAGGACTGACCACCAATTCGCCACCAGCACAGAATCTGTAGCTTACTGACCATAACGCACAACGGATGCCGCCAAGAATCTGTAGCTGTAAGAGGACTCACCAAACATCAACAGTAAAAGCACTCGCAGGGAGTGCACACTATGTAATGTACATGTGTTAAATAATGTAATGTACGTTTGTTAAAAATAAAACAATGTAAATTTTGTTTTGTTTTTTTAATGTAAATATTACATAAATATACGTCCTCATAGAAGACAAATATTAAGATCTTTGCAGATCGCTAAACTACAAATCTTATCCTATTGAGTACTGAAGATGGCTGCACATGTCTTACACTATTCGAGGCATATATGTTAGAACCATACGTACAAAATGTAATGGCTTACATAAACTTACATACACACGTATACATGGCAAATTGCGACCATAATTTTGGTTATTTCTTGAGAAAGGTTTGCAATGATATCCAATTCCTTTCCGCTCACCACTATCATTAAACGACATAGTAGACATTTCACAATCTTCTCGAAATCGTTTTTGAGAAAAGACATGATATCAGAAATCGGAATATCCTTCGGTCCTTGACCGTTAGGAGGGTCGACCGCTGCTGCTGCTGCTGCTGCTGCTTCGCCGCTGTTAAATGTATTGTATTAGTACAATGGACATCAATTATGTTTGGTTTAATCCTGTTTTTTACTTTAATCGTTGTCGTACTCTTCGCTGTACTGCACCTAACGCAAAACAGTCAACGCAGACAACAAATCTTTCTTGGAAGCGGAAGTATACACAAAATTCAGAAATCTGCAATTTGACATTACTGGAGAACCTACTGCTGACGATATTAGGAATAGAGTAATAAAAAAACAACAACGGAAAAAGCGTGTATATCAACGGCGGGATTGACATTTCGAACAACCTGCCTAATAACTCTGAAGATAAGACACAATTGCCTTTTCTCGATGTTCGATTCAGTACTGTGATGAACAATAATTTTATATGGAGTATGTCTGGGCCAGAAATGTCTAGCGAAGTCTACGAAAATTACATGTTAGCGTTCCCAAAAAAACAGTGAATCAAATCAACAAAGGAGACAAAAAGAATCGGTCGGTCCTGACTCGAAAGTTTAATACGGTTCGTGGAAATAACAACGAATACCCTGTCAAGACCCGCTCTGCGTTATATGTACACAAACCGCGGGACAATATTTACTTCGTGATCGATACTAAAAACGTTAACGAGAGGGTTGTCGTTATTTCCACAGCATAAATGTCACTAACTTCTTGTAGGTGCTTGGCACTCATGAAGAAATTCGAAGAACTCATCACAGACAGCAGTAGAAAGAGAAAGATAAAAGTTGAGTTCAGAATCGTATCTTATCTATATTCTGTTCTATCTGAATCTGTTCGCAGCAACTCTCTAGTTGTGTGTGACATTTGCATGGGTCTCTCTGCGCGCATGCAATTGTAAGTTAAGACTTCCTTGTCGTCAACAGATTCCAGACAATCGTCAATGCAACTCTACACAAGACATGTATCTCTACATCTTGCATAAGTCGAGGCGCTTAGTGCGTCGCCTCTTCTTTCCGGTGGTATCTGTCTTACCCTCGGTCTTCCGACGGCGCCCTTTTTTGTTGGCTCGTCTAATTGTCAAAGCTGCCATCGTCGATTAACTTTAACCAGATAAATATTTAGAATTCGTCGCAGACGGCAGAGTGATTCCTCGGGTGTTAGAGTGATTCTTCGGGTGTTTGGCTCTCTTGCTTTTTCCTAATTTATTTGTAGGTCTTCAACAATACCGGCTGGTCACATTACTTTTTATTCCGTCTTGTGTGCAGAACAGGTGTGTAAATGTGCGTGTTTTGGATTTACAAAGTCGACTTTAAAAACAAAAAGAGGAGGAGAATGGTAGGATTCTTTACGAAATATTACCAGATTAAAGATGTAGCTGCACATGACGGTATACGTACAAGGCGTATCTATCGAGTCACCTCAAATTCTATCCAAAATAAATTCGGATCGATCTAAGTTAGACCCCTTTTTAAACTAAATTACAGTTGATAAAAATACGGTCTTCGGCGTAACGCTATTTAAGATCATCAAAAATATTAACTTGGACACCGCGTTGTGAACCACCAATAAAAATAGAGCCTAGGCGTGAGTCCAAATTATGTTCGACTCAAATTAAGTTCGGTCTACATTACAGACGAAGTCACGCATTCACATTTACAGACGAAGTCACGCATTCACCAACGTCTCAGAATTGGTCAGGAACGTCGACTCACATGACAAAACTAACGTGACGTATCCAACACCAACAGATTATGAATAGGAGATCATAATCTCAGTGTGCAGTGTCACATAATCTCCTCAATATATAAATTCACTTGTCGTTGTCGTTTACTCAGCCACATCTATTACATCTTAACTCTAGAGGTAGGAAAGAGTATTACATCTTAACTCTATTTTGGGATCTTGATATTTTGAGATCAAGTAAGAGATAGCACGAGGTGAACGCTAGCTCGAGTGGGGTCCAACATTTGACGATTTTGTTTCAAGAAAACAGCTAGGAAGAGAAGCAGATCGGTGTCGTTGTGAATTTCAAAAGACACTTGATGACTGTTGAACAGGTTGAAGCAATCGAATCCCGATTTGTCAAAACAAGTGAAGAAAGAGTCGGTGTCTGTTCTTACGGTCATGCCGACTGTTGTGGCTGTGGATTTAATATTGGCAACGGCTCTGTAGAACTGTTCGAAATTACCGTTGTTGACCAGTCTGGAAAAACATATCTTCCATTCTTCTGTACAACGGCGATGATACCGTTCCAAGACATCTGAAGGACGGATAAAAAGACTCGATTTTGGTAATGTGATCGTAAAATTTATTATTATTGAACAACAAAATATTTTCGTTGATGTTGATTTGATCCATCTTGGAAATGACTGTGCGGTAGTCGGTCACGACCGAATCTCGAATCTCGGTGACTACTCCAAGGCAATTCAATTCTTTCGCTGTTATTTCCACGAACCGTATTAAACTTTCGAGACAGGACCGACCGATTCTTTTTGTCTCCTTTGTTGATTTGATTCACTGTTTTTTTGGGAACGCAAACATGTAATTTTCGTAGACTTCGCTAGACATTTCTGGCCCAGACATACTCCATATAAAATTATTGTTCATCACAGTACTGAATCGAACATCGAGAAAAGGCAATTGTGTCTTATCTTCAGAGTTATTAGGCAGGTTGTTCGAAATGTCAATCCCGCCGTTGATATACACGCTTTTTCCGTTGTTTTTTATTTGTATTACTCTATTCCTAATATCGTCAGCAGTAGGTTCTCCAGTAATGTCAAATTGCAGATTTCTGAATTTTGTGTATACTTCCGCTTCCAAGAAAGATCAACACATGCGTCAAGCAGTCAAGTGCTCAGATGTGCAATTCGCCTTCCTGTTACAATTTATCATCTCAAATCAAATCTTAACTCTATTCTGAATCCATGAGTTCAGTTGACCGTCAAAACAAAGTCACACATTCACTAGCAGGGGTCAGGTGCTCGGATATGCAATTGTTACACCTCACAGCCGCTCGGATGTGCAATTGTTACACCTCACAGCCACACTCTCAGCCACATTTATTACATCTTAACTCTAGAGGTAGGAAAGATTATTACATCTTAACTCTATTTTGGGATCCAACATTGATCTCGACATCAATTGTGCAGTTATCGACATGTAGCAGCAGTCAGTTGCTCGGATGGGCACGACATCTTTTTGCAAACGAACAGATGAGACAAAGTCACACATTCACTAGCAGCAGTCAGGTACTCTGATGTGCAATTCGTCTTGTTACACCCATAACATCTGAACTCTAGGAATTCGTCTTGTTAGTTGTCGACATGTCACGACATCGTCTTCTTACACCTCACAGTCTACTACATCTCCACATCTACTACATCTTAACTCTAAGTAAATGTGTGACTTTGTTTCAACAGTCAACTGAAATTCTACTATATGTACATAACCCGAGATTCATGTACATAACCCGAAATGAATCTTATCTTCTCACTTGGTTGCATTGCTTACACCTCTCAGCCACATCTACTACAGAGGTAGGTAAGCTATGCTCACGAGAGTTCAGAGTGGCGGAGGTAGGTAAGAGTTCAACACTTGCTACACCTCACAGCCTACTGCTTAACTCTATTCTGAATCTTATCTTCTCAATTAGTTGTACAGGTAGGTAAGCTATACTCACGAGAGTATGTACATAACCCGAAATGAATCTTATCTTCTCACTTGGTTGCATTGCTTACACCTCTCAAGACGCTAAAATTAATGAAATAAGTTTATTTAGTCAAGAGTTAGCCGATTCTACAAAGAAGCACATGGATGAATTACAAAATTAACAAACTAAACACGAAGAAGAAAAATCTGAATTAAGGAAAGAAATTGAAAAGTCATCTGCCAAAGTACAACAAATAATGACGATATACAAAGATGTAGATAAGAAATTATTAGAAGTTAATGCAAATATACGAAAGATAATCCAAGAGAGACACCGACTGAACGCAGAATTATCTGAAAATATAAACAAGATCGATCTTTTGCAAAATGAATACGAACAACTCCAACAACGTAATAACGAATTAGATACAGAGAATGATCAATTCAAACAAGAGTTGACTCAAAATAAAACTCTACTCCTACAAGAGACACAAATGAGAGATAGACTCCAGCAAGATGGCACTCGCCTCCAGCAAGAGAAAACTGCTCTCGAAACCCAACTGAGTGAAAAGAGTAATGACTTATCGATATTACTGAAAAAAACAAGAAGACGAAATTATACGGTTGAACAAACAAATTGAGGATATGACCACAGAGAACAAATCCTCTCAGGAAATACTAGCAGCTGAAACCGCACGTGCAAATGCATTGCAAGTAACTAACCTGACGTTATCAAGCTCTAACGATGAATTGAATAAGATTGCGAAAACCGTGATTGATAAAGATTCCGAAATCAAACGGTTAAAAGACCAAATTAATGAAAACAGGAAAAATATCGAAGAGTCTAACCAAAATACCGAAACCCAAACACCAGAGATTGCACGGCTGACCCAAGAAATTAACGATCTGATCGTAGAGAAAGAAAGATCAACACAATTGATAGCAGAATTGAAGGACTTTCATGAAGAGATGAAAAAGACCGAAACATTGAATCAGGACCTTATCCAAAAGCATCAGGACGTTATCCAAAAGCAAAAAGAAGATATTGAACTGTTAAACCAACAAATTCAGAATATGATCGTAGAGAACGAATCCTCCAAGGAGATAATCATGAAGTCACGCATTCACCAACGTCTCAGAATCGGTCTACATTACAGACGAAGTCACGCATTCACATTTACAGACGAAGTCACGCATTCACCAACGTCTCAGAATTGGTCTACATTGCAGATAAAGTCACGCATTCACCAACGTCTCAGAATTGGTCTATATTTGTAAGCAAATGATAAATGTAAAAATGATAACTAGCTGCAATTTAGAAACAACTCGTTTCCAAACCTTATAACTAACTTAAAAATCTATAGCCAGGAGAAACAACGGTTTCAAAGCAATCTTAAAAACTATGCAATGAAACAACTCGTTTCAAAGGAACTTAAAACTATACAATGAAACAACTCGTTTCAAAGCAAACTTAAAACTATACGATGAAACAACTCGTTTCAAAGCAAACTTATAAACTATTGCATTGAAGTCAAGCAGCAAACTTAGTTAATCTGGAATTTTTGTTTTATGCAATGTCTAGTTATTGTAATAACTTTGTTGTAATATTGATTCCTTGATTTGTCAAGCCTTTTTGTCGGATGAAAACGAAAAGTGTAGAATTGGTGAAGTTCGTCGTGGATAGTTTATAGACTCCGCCGCCCAGCGCCTGCACACGCACGTCCAATCGAGAACTATTCTTAATGTCAACCATCACAAATATTGCAGACAAAGTCACACATTCACCAATGTCGCAGAAGCGGTCTACATTGCGCATTCACCAACGTCTCAGAATTGGTCTATATTGCAGACAAAGTCACGCATTCACCAATGTCTCAGAATCGGTCTACATTCCAGACAAAGTCACGCATTCACCAACGTCTCAGAATTGGTCTACATTGCAGACAAAGTCACGCATTCACCAACGTCTCAGAATTGGTCTACATTGCAGACAAAGTCACGCATTCACCAACGTCTCAGAATCGGTCTACATTGCAGACAAAGTCACGCATTCACCAATGTCTCAGAATCGGTCTACATTGCAGACAAAGTCACGCATTCACCAATGTCTCAGAATCGGTCTACATTGCAGACAAAGTCACGCATTCACCAACGTCTCAGAATTGGTCTACATTGCAGACAAAGTCACGCATTCACCAATGTCTCAGAATCGGTCTACATTCCAGACAAAGTCACGCATTCACCAATGTCTCAGAATCGGTCTACATTGCAGACAAAGTCACGCATTCACCAACGTCTCAGAATCGGTCTACATTCCAGACAAAGTCACGCATTCACCAATGTCTCAGAATCGGTCTACATTGCAGATAAAGTCACGCATTCACCAACGTCTCAGAATTGGTCTACATTGCAGATAAAGTCACGCATTCACCAACGTCTCAGAATTGGTCTACATTGCAGACAAAGTCACGCATTCACCAACGTCTCAGAATTGGTCTACATTGCAGATAAAGTCACGCATTCACCAATGTCTCAGAATCGGTCTACATTCCAGACAAAGTCACGCATTCACCAATGAAATTTGTCTACAGTGTATTTCATTTACACTCTAAGGGGTACTATTATAAATTCAATTTTACTTTTTCAGGAGTTACTATTATAAATTCAATTTTGTTTTTTTCATGCTACTCAGAATCGGTCGATATATAAGACAGAGTCAACCATTCGTGTGCTTTTCAGGGGGTACTATTATAAATTCATTTGAACTCTTGCCTATGAATATTTGAAGATAAGATGTTTTATTTTGAGTCAACTCTTGTTTGAATTGATCATTCTCTGTATCTACTTCGTTATTACGTTGTTGGAGTTGTTCGTAGTCATTTTGCAGAAGATCGATCTTGTTTTTATTTTCAGATAATTCTGCGTTCAGTCGGTCTTTCTCTTGGATTATCTTTCGTATATTTGCCTTAACTTCTAAGAATCTCTTATCTACATCTTTGTATATCGTCATTATTTGTTGTACTTTGGCAGATGACTTTTCAATTTCTTTCCTTAATTCAGATTTTTCTTCTTCGTGTTTAGTTTGTTGATTTTGTAATTCATCCATGTGCTTCTTTGAAGAATCGGCTAACTCTTGACTAAATAAACTTATTTCATTAATTTTAGCGTCTAACTCACTCTGCTCTAGAGTTAAGATGTAATAAATGTGGCTGAGAGTGTGGCTGTAAGGTGTAACAATTGCACATCCGAGCGGCTGTGAGGTGTAACAATTGCACATCCGAGCACCTGACCCCTGCTAGTGAATGTGTGACTTTGTTTTGACGGTCAACTGAACTCATGGATTCAGAATAGAGTTAAGATTTGATTTGAGATGATAAATTGTAACAGGAAGGCGAACTGCACATCTGAGCACTTGACTGCTTGACGTGAATTTATATAAATTTATATAAATTTATATAGCGACAGTAACCAGCGCCGCTATCGTCACGCACGCGGCGGCGGCAGTAAGACGTCTTCATCATTCTTACACGGAATGAGAAACAAAGGTCTAGAAGCGCAGAGACATCTGAGTCGCAAGCGCATAGCGTGCATAGACACCCAACTGACGGTGTACAAGTTCATCCACGGAGAAATACTGAGCGGCAACGCGCCGGTGCTCGCCACGATTTTTGGGACGGACGTGTACAGCCTGCTTCACTTACTCGAGAACGTCCCCAACTCCATTGGGCATCACATAGCGCTCAAGAGAGAATTTGGTGACGACTACAATCAAACTCCCGGCGTAGTATTTTTCAACAGTGTGTTGTGTAAAGAGAGAGAAGCACACAAAGAACACAGCAACGTCAATAAGAAGAGATATACGAGTTCGTTCATAGAAGAAGTGGAAGGTTATCGTCAAGGAGGTGTACACAAAATAGGCATTCATTTCAACCAGAAGAAAATCATAGACGCCCTCAAATCTGTCGCTCCATCCTTCACGCGGAACGAACGTCCGACTGCCAACTACAGAACATCTCTTCACGTGAACGCTCAGACTAAGGACAACCTGAAGCGTCTGTTGGTGTCGATGTTGGAGAACGCTGACGGGTTGACCGACAGCGATGTAGAGGAGATCAGGAACGCGCTCTGCTTACCTGAGTGTAAAGACATCCCCAAAGATTTAATCACCGACGCATTACCTTTCGTTTTACAGCCGAATGTCGAAAGAGTACCGTGTAAGTGTTGTACCGATTTCAAGAGTGATGTAGGTTGTTGAAAATAATAAATATGATGTAGGATATAAACATTTTATTAACCCTGATGTTCACACAATAGTATTCAGAATCAGTCTACTGCTGACATAAAGTCTCGCATTCACACAACATCCAACTCTGAGACAAAGTAATGAAAGAGTGGGGTCCAATATTGCACGGGGTGTCGTGCTAGGTTCGCTGAGGGTGGGTGGGGTCACGCTGCAGTTGGACACGACTTTGGGTGATTTGTAAGGCTGAGGAGTGAATGTGCGACGTTGCCGTGCGAGGCGACGGATTCTGTAAACCACCACTTCGTGGACAGCGGTGAACGCTGGGCTGTGCTCTTTCCTGTACGACAAAGTCTCCCATTCACTTCCATTTTTAATCAACAACAGCAAGGAATGGAATTGAAAACTAAAAACATTAAATGGTGTTGTTTATTGTTTCATTTCATTAGGACAGGAATACTATTGTCGAGGTATGGTACAACTCGATCCGGGTGTGATGATGGCGTGTGTTGGTTGGAGGTGTTGGTTGGAGTGTAGGTAATGCGACTTGATATGGTGATGATGGGAGCTTCACTCATCTGCCAGTTCAAATAATTCATCAATGCTGTTGTCCATATTTTCGATTCTGCTGGCGATGCTAGAAATGGTGTCCATAGTGGCATTTTGAGCCTGTGTTAGATCCAGCATTTGTTTTTTCATATTTATTTGAGTCGCCATCAATTTTTCGATGCACTCAGAGAGTCTCTTAACCTCGTCTGTAAGTCTCAAGATTCGATAGTTGTCGTTGTTCATCTCTCGAAAACCGATTTGTTAACAGCGTCGAAAAGTAACAAGACTCGATAGTCGTTAAGATGAAGATGCAATGGCAAGAGAGTAAGTGCAGCGAAGAAGATTTAGAAACGTGCCAGTCCTTCGACCAGATCAAACTAAACAACCGAATCTTTTTCATCGTTGTCGAGATGGGAAACATAATTCAACGCTTGAGAAATAACGGTCTGACGATATACTTCACTTCTCTAAACAGTTTTTCTTTCGACTGGAAAAATGGTCTTCAGCCGAAATTGGTCATCCTCGGAGGTTTGCTGCCTCTCGAGTACAAATTTCAGAACATAGATTCTTTTCATTTTAACGCAAGGTTCATTCCTCCGGAGGATCGATCCACGCGATGTATAACGTCTGACTGCGCAGCGTACATTATCACTAAGATTGTTTACAACATCATCTATTCTGCAAATTCTTCGACATTCGGGGACTGCGTTGATAAATCCACTTTTCAAACCTTAGCGCTCGACAACACGATTCAACGGACGCTGTTCATGATGACCAACTCTGCAATTAAACACAGACCAGAAATCTCACTCTTGATTCAGAATATACTCGAATTGATGTACAAGTAAACAGAGCCGTTGGATGGACTCCTGGCAAGATAAGAAGAAGCATTGCAATGATTATGTGTAATAAGTAAAAATAAGAATTTACATATTGTTTTAGTTTATTCTTCTGTCGTGTCGTGGCTATAGGGAAAGCTTTACCTTTTCCGAGATACATCAAGAAATTGTTTTTGTTCCCAAAACAATGCACTTGTTGCCGAATGAGTGCACCGTGTAATGAAATAAATAAATTAAGAAAGCAAAATGGTTTTTATTCACACCCAATCTGTAAAACTACACGTCAAGAACTTTTACCTGACAATGCATTACATACACTATTCACACCCAATTGTTTTTATTCCCAATGACAATGCATTGACTATGACTTGCTTCTTTTTTATTTCCTCGAGTCGATTTTCCAAAGCGTTAAAATTGTTAGTCATCTGATCAACAATGTACGTTCTGGAATCTAAACTGAATGTCCGTGCCTGTTCATACAATTTACTTTGCATTTCTAACACACACGTTTGGATAAACAAATCTCCGATATCGATGAGAGACTGCAACGCGACATCGAACGGAGTGTCGAAGTCACTGGGATATTCACCGATGTTTTTTAACATCGGTTTAAGTAATTCGAGTTCTGTGTTGTTGAAATACTTCTTGTTGATTTGCACTATTTTCCAATTCACGTCATTTTTATACTTAGTCAAAATCGAGGAACAATAATCTTTGAACAGTTCCATGGTTTTCACTCTGTTCAATAGAATTTTCGTTAAGTAGCTTAACATTTTTTTAGACATCAGCGACTCAGCATCGGCATTCAATTAAAACGCTGTAACGACAGATTCTAAATCGGACGCGACTACTTGCCAAGTTAATATTTTTGATGATTTTAAATAGCGTTACGCCGAAGACCGTATTTTTATCAACTGTAATTTAGTTTAAAAAGGGGTCTAACTTAGATCGATCCGAATTTATTTTGGATAGAATTTGAGGTGACTCGATAGATACGCCTTGTACGGATACCGTCATGTGCAGCTACATCTTTAATCTGGTAATATTTCGTAAAGAATTCTACCATTCTCTTCCTCTTTTTGTTTTTAAAGTCGACTTTGTAAATCCAAAACACGCACATTTACACACCTGTTTTGCACACAAGACAGAATAAAAAGTAATGTGACCAGCCGGTATTGTTGAAGACCTACAAATAAATTAGGAAAAAGCAAGAGAGCCAAACACCCGAAGAATCACTCTAACACCCGAGGAATCACTCTGCCGTCTGCGACGAATTCTAAATATTTATGTGGTTAAAGTTAATCCATAGACTTCACAACTAGTTGACGGGAAATCTCTTCAGTCTTGGCGCGCTGGCTTCGCGTAAGGGGCCGATTGTTATGGCGACTTTCACTGCGACAACTCAAACACACTCTGCGTTCTTACTCCGAATTTAAGTGGAAACAGGACGAAATCTTCAAGTTTTAGTGCATACAAGCAGGCAGGAGTGTCTCTAGAGTGATTTGGTCGAGGATTCAAGGTAACTTATATAAAATAGCACCATGCGTGCACTTTGAAAACGTTGTGTAAAAAATGGCAAATTTGCGTAACTTTAGGTTGAAATCTTTACGTAAAATGAATGATAACTGTAGGATAGTGAAGTCCACAGTTTTACGTATTAGGAAACAAGAAATGTACGTTTAGTTAGTGCCTACATGGCAACTCAGCTCAGTTCCCGCGTCGCCTAACTCGCCTTAGGCACGCAGTCAGCTGGGCACTTCCCCTCTGTAAAGGATTATCGCTGTCCTGCCTCTGTTTACTCTCCAAGTAAAGGACCTACAGTTATTCATCGTCTCTGTACCCTTCCCCACAACTGCAAGGATCCAGAGGACGATACAAGAAGACACAGAAGGCAGTGGATCGAGTGGAAGTGACGGAGGAGACACAAGATATGAGGACGCCGCGACCCCGTGGAGTAAACTGTGGAGGAGCCGTACTACGCCATCAGTGCAGGAGCTTGCCCAGCAGGAGGAGATGAAGATTACCGTGGAGCTCGAGAGGGGCGACCCGCCCTCTGTGATGTTCGACGCCCTGGTCGAGCTGGTCGACAGGGGAGAGCTGGAGACGGGCCGGGCGGTCCTGAAGCGGCCATCTCTCCCAATGGCCCACATGGCGTCCTTCGGGATGTCGCTGTGGGACTCCCTGATGTGCAGGGAGGACAAGAAGGAGCGCAGGTTGAGGTTCCTCTCCCTTGCCATGCGCCACAGGGACGGGTTCAGGCACCTCCTGGAGTTCTTGGCGGCCTCAGACCCGACCTTGCAGGGGTACAGGTGCCAGGAGGGGCACAACCTGGCCAACACCATCTTGCCGCACATCAGCAGGTCCCTCTTCAACTGTTTCGGTGCTAATTTCTCCAAGGACGTGACCTCAGAAGCGAGGAAGAACAAGGCCTTGAAGCAGCCGACCGGCAGGAAGAGGAGCAGTATCGAGGAGGGCAGGAAGGAGACGGCGAGGAACAGGGACGTGTACAAGTCCAGGAAACTGACCGGGGCCCACAAGTCATAGGCCAAAAGGCTAAAGTGATTGTTCAGGGACGAGGGCCAGATAGCCGGCAAGACGTGCTGCGGCAATAGTGACATCGGAATTCAACCAAAATAAGTTGTGATTGTATATAGAAAATTGAATATTTTGCTGTTGTTGAGTAAAATTAAGATGTTTCTGCATGCTATCCTCAAGTATTAAGATTCTAATGTGAAAATTAAGTGATTTATTAGATGTTAAAACTTACGTAAAAATTGCACTAAATAAAAAAATAAGTAGCTATTTCGGGCAAAAACTTATAAGATATGCTAAATATTGCTATTGATTCTGAAAATATAAGTGATTATCTCTGCATTTGGTGATGTTTGTGCATCTAGCGTAAAATCTGAGGATTTTATAGCCTTTTTAAGTTTTGTTATACTTATATAAAACACAATTAATCGGGATTTTATTAGGGAACGACTTTGAATTTTTTGATACCGCTGCTCATGGAGACTCATATATGCCTAAGGGAGGTGCCTGTTTTAGATTCAGGTCGCTAGCTGCTTTGGTTTTGAAAATATTTAAATTTTAAATTTTTGAAAATCGGCCCCCTGCGAATCGGCCCCGCGCCCCGTTTCCCGTCAAGAGATTGTGAAGTCTATGGTTAATCGACGATGGCAGCTTTGACAATTAGACGAGCCAACAAAAAAGGGCGCCGTCGGAAGACCGAGGGTAAGACATATGCCACCGGGAAGAAGAGGCGACGCACTAAGCGCCTCAAGCTGAACGATCAGATGATTAAGAAGACGAATAAGAAGAGACTGGGTAAGGCCAGATCAAAACCTTCGACATGCATGAAAAAATCAATCATCAAGCAAATGAAGAAATGTCTCCGTATGAAAGACTGAATGGAAATGTATCGGACAGTAAGAATAAAATAAAATTATCTTCGGACGACAGGTGATCGACAGTGTCTCGCAAATCGTTCTCTGTGATGCGATATTCGATTCCATCGAGGATGTTCTTGAATTCCTCTTTGCCTACTTATCTCGATAACAAGTCTAAAATTGAATTGAAAAAATCCAGTGCGTCAAATGAAAATAATCTTTGCCAAGTTAACGCTAAAATACTTTACTATGTGATTCTAAACATCAACAACCAAGATAAGAACATTCAGGATGTATTTTACACTACCTTTGCTCACTACACCAGATGTACTAATAACCAATGTAATGCGATCTGCAGTTTGTTCAAACGCATTCTCACACACGTGTACGACAGACACAACTGCCCCATAGCCAAACTGTACAAATACATATTGGAGGAACACATGCGGTCGTGTTTGAATGAAAATTGTCCTAATCTTGCATGTGCTGTGGCGCACAGAGTACGAACCCGTTCCAAAGGAACGTACATAATCGGCGACCTCAAGTTAATCATAATAGATTGCAACAATTACGAAATACGTCGCTTGGACAACAACAATCTCATCGCTTACAAGAGAGCGATTGGTCAGTCATCTTCTCATCACGTCAGTAAAACAGTCTCGTCCGAGGGTCAACTTTAAGTTTGGTGTTGTTGTTGCAAGCTGGAAGAAGAAAGGATGTGACTCACGTGATAAGATGAAATGTCAAGTGTTTATTCTACATGTGTGTGAATGTGTTTATTCTACATGTGTGAATGCTGAGATGTGTACTAATTTTTTAGATTTAATTTTTAAGATGTTGAATGTGTACTAAATTTTAAACTTACAGTTGTAAACGAACTCTTCCTGTTGAACCTCTTCCTGTTGTATGTAACTTGTGTGTGTGTATTAAAATGGAACTGTTGTGTGTGAGTGTGTATTGTATGTAACTTGTGTATGTGTGTGTGATGGAGGTGTTCTGTACAGTATATAAATTGTGTTAACATTAGAAATCAAGTCAACCTAAGACATGTGTGCAGACTCTTATGTTACTCCTAAAATAAAAATGGAACTGAAGTTGTGGCTGAAAAAGTCTCTATGTAATTCGTGTGCGTGTGGACTGAGAATTCTGTATCTGTTATTCGTGTGCGTGTATGTTCTGTAGTAGTGTATGTTTGTTTTACTCCTAAAATAAAAATTGAACTGAAGTTGTGGCTGTTTTTAACATGTAACGATGTTCTTTCATATTTTACCAAAGTATTGAGAGACATGAAATTCGAGGTTGTGTATGAATGAATCTACAGTCCATACAACTAACGCTGTCAGAATTTAATTGGTGAACAAAACCACTTTCTAATAGTTTATCTTTCATCGGAGGTAGACTTGACGGGTAAGTTTGAAAGCTCCTCTCTCTCTCAGCGAGCCGTGTTGTGTCCTGAAAGATCGTAGCGATGCCTGCTTTGTCTAACACTTTCTGGAGTAAGTTCCTGAGCGGGGTTTGATAATCGTAACCGAAAGGTGTGATTAATCGGTCTATTATAGACATTAAGAGTGTGTGATGGGTTTGACCTTCTTTCAACATCATGATGACGTCATACAACGCCATTGAAAAATTCAACAAGTAAAATGCAAAGCATGCCTGGCTAGCTCCGTTTTTACGTTCTTTGAATTTTAGAAAAGGTGAAGTATCGTTCTCCTTCAATCCATATCGAACACTTTGTACTTTGGGAGAGAACAGGAAAGTGAAGAACCGCAAGTTACGAATTTTAAAATAACTTTCACCGTCAGAGATCACAATGACAACATGAATCATCTTTTCAGCACCAGGGTCCGTTAACTCTAGTTGTGTGTGACATTTGCATGGGTCTCTCTGCGCGCATGCAATTGTAAGTTAAGACTTCCTCCGAGACCAATGTTTTGGCAAGCGTTCCACAAAGGTCGGAGACTACGAGAAGATATAGGTGTTGCGTCAGCAGGTGACGAATCTACCTTACTCTCAAGAAATGTGTCGTGCACCGTACTCTCAAGAAATGTGTAGTCACCGCGCACCGCTTCGATGCTTCATGGATGCTGCTGTTCCACGTCTGCGTACTCTGGATCTGTTAAAGTGTTTAATTGTGTTGTTGTTTGCTCACACATATTGCATATTGGTCACGGGGTTAGGAAAGAATGTAACTTTTTAAAAGTTTCATAAAATTACATGTAACTTGTACAACATCTGCGTAGATGAGGTTTAACAATATAATATATGCGTAGATGTTTTGTTATTAACTACCCCTGAAACTATGTACGTCACAAGGTAAAGAATGTGTGTGTCAATTAAATGTATTGTTAAATTAAACAATATTTGCATAGATGTTTTGTGTTTCTATTAACCTTTGTCATCTAGCTGATGCGAATCACGAATATGTCTACGGATGTAACACGTTTGGTGTAATTCACAAATAAATCCATGGAGATAACACAGACGGATCTCTAAGTTGTATAGCGTCCTGATGCTTTTGGATAAGGTCCTGATTCAATGTTTCGGTCTTTTTCATCTCTTCTTGAAAGTCCTTCAATTCTGTTATCAATTGTGTTGATCTTTCTTTCTCTGCGATCAGATCGTTAATTTCTTGGGTCAGCCGTGCAATCTCTGCTGTTTGGGTTTCGGTATTTTGGTTAGACTCTTCGATATTTTTCCTGTTTTCATTAATTTGGTCTTTTAACCGTTTGATTTCGGAATCTTTGTCAATCACGGTTTTCGCAATCTTATTCAATTCTTCGTTAGAGCTTGATAACGTCAGGTTAGTTACTTGCAATGCATTTGCACGTGCGGTTTCAGCTGCTAGTATTTCCTGGGAGGATTTGTTCTCTGTGGTCATATCCTCAATTTGTTTGTTCAACCGTATAATTTCGTCTTCTTGTTTTTTCAGTAAGAACATAAGAACATAAGAACGCAGGAGTCTGCAAGAGGCCGGTAGGCCTGTACGAGGCAGCTCCTTTGACCCTAAGCTCCCGTGTATCTAACCCCACCTAATATCGCTGTCCATGAATTTATCTAGTCTATTTTTGAATGTGACAATTGTATTGGCACTCACCACATGACTGCTAAGCCTATTCCACTCATCCACCACCCGGTTAGTAATCCAATTTTTGCCTATGTCCCTGTTGAATCTGAATTTATCCAGTTTAAACCCGTTACTTCGTGTCCTACCCGGTTCTCTTACCAACAAAACCTTATGAATGTCTCCCTTATTAAAGCCCTTCACCCAGTTATAAACCTCGATCATGTCTCCACGCACCCTTCGCCTTTCTAGAGAATGCAAGTTTAACTGTTTGAGTCTTTCCTCGTATGGCAAGTTTCTCAACCCCTGAATCATCTTAGTCATCCTCCTCTGCACCGATTCTAACATTTTGATATCCATTCTATAGTAGGGTGACCAGACCTGAACCGCATAGTCAAGATGAGGTCTAACTAATGCTAAATATAGTTTGAGGAAGACTTCGGGGCTTCTGTTGCTTACGCTCCTTGAAATAAATCCCAGTACCCTATTAGCTCGATTTCTAGCTTGAATGCATTGTGCCCTTGGACGGAGATCAGAGCTCACTAAGACCCCTAAATCCCTCTCGCACCCAGACCTACTTATGAGAGTGTCATTTAAGCAATAGTTATGTGAGGGGTTGTTCCTACCTACACTCAGAGTAATATCGATAAGTCATTACTCTTTTCACTCAGTTGGGTTTCGAGAGCAGTTTTCTCTTGCTGGAGGCGAGTGACATCTTGCTGGAGTCCATCTCTCGTTTGTATCTCTTGTAGGAGTAGAGTTTTATTTTGAGTCAACTCTTGTTTGAATTGATCATTCTCTGTATCTAATTCGTTATTACGTTGTTGGAGTTGTTCGTATTCATTTTGCATAAGATCGATCTTGTTTTTATTTTCAGATAATTCTGCGTTCAGTCGGTCTTTCTCTAGGATTATCTTTCGTATATTTGCATTAACTTCTAAGAATTTCTTATCTACATCTTTGTATATCGTCATTATTTGATGTACTTTGGCAGATGACTTTTCAATTTCTTTCCTTAATTCAGATTTTTCTTCTTCGTGTTTAGTTTGTTGATTTTGTAATTCATCCATGTGCTTCTTTGTAGAATCGGCTAACTCTTGACTAAATAAACTTATTTCATTAATTTTAGCGTCTAACTCACTCTGGCACTTATCCAGTTTTTGTTTACAGGATTCTAATGCTTCATCGTTCTTATCAAACTGGCCGAAGTCACGCATTCACATTTACAGACGAAGTCACGCATTCACCAACGTCTCAGAATTGGTCTACATTGCAGACAAAGTCACGCAAAAACTCACCAACTTAGGTAAAGACAATGAACATTCAGAAAGAGTTATTTTGATGTTGAGACAACTGGGCAAGACTGTTGAAGACGAATACTTGTGTGACAGATGCTTGCAGTTCTCTCGAGGTTTGTAATGGATTCTCTAGTTTGTGTAAATATCAGGCGTGTGTGGTATGTACTCTGTTATATCTAGTTTGTGTAAATATCAGTGGTATGTACTCTGTTAATATAATGTGTGGTATGTACTCTGTGTAAATAAAATGTATATGATGTTCAGAGTTGAGTTTGTGTGTCTATTCCATGAGGTGTAACAGGAAGGCGAATTGCACATCTGAGCACTTGACTGCTGCTAGTGAATGTGCGACTTTGTCTCGACAGTCAACTAAACTCTTGTGAGCACAGTGCAAGTGTTAAACTCACCTCGCAACCAACGTAGATGATAATTAACACTCTCAACCAACTTAGATGATAAGATTCATAAGAGAGTTAAGATGGATTCAGACGCATTCACCAACGTCTCAGAATTGGTCTACATTGCAGACAAAGTCACGCATTCACCAACGTCTCAGAATTGGTCTACATTGCAGACAAAGTCACGCATTCACCAACGTCTCAGAATTGGTCTACATTGCAGACAAAGTCACGCATTCACCCATTGCAGACAAAGTCACGCATTGACCAACGTCTCAGAATTGGTCTACATTGCAGACAAAGTCACGCATTCACCAACGTCTCAGAATTGGTCTAGATTGCAGACAAAGTCACGCATTCACCAACGTCTCAGAATTGGTAAAGTGACAAGTCAGAAAAGTCTGAGGGAATAAGCATGCAACACTCGTATAGTATTCAGAATCAGTCTACTGCTGACATAAAGTCTCGCATTCACACAACTAGCAACATCTGCAACGCATTTGATCCAACTCTGAGACAAAGTAAGATTTGTATTCAGAATCACGCAGGTCACACAATAGTATTCAGAATCCGTCTACAGCTGACACAAAGTCTCGCATTCACCACCAACTCTTGAGGGTTTAAGTCATGCAACAACACGTATAGTATTCAGAATACGTTTACCACTGACACAAACTCTCATATTCACACAACATCTGCAGCATTCTCTGAGACAAAGTGACAAGTCAGAAAAGTCTGAGGGAATAAGCATGCAACACTGGGAGTTGGTGGTGTTGGTGTAGTTGTTAGAGAACTCGTTGAAGGAGCTTCTAACGAAGGAGAAGTATGCGGAGGAGGAGGGTTAATCGGAGGAGGATTAATCTGAGTTTCTAAATCAATCGGAGTTTCTATGAACCTTTTACAGTTGCACGAATTGATCTCCCAGGTCATAGGAACAAATTCTGGATAGTCATCGGTGAAGTGATGACTGTTACTCGAGAAGTAAAGTAGCTTCTCACTTTGGTCGAAGGCGTTATTCGGAAATCCAACTGGTGTGAAGATCGTCGATCCCAACATTTTGCCACTTCTCGAAAAGGTGATGGATGGATGAACGTCCGATGAGTACCACGATACACCGCTGCTGTCAAGGTACTGGATCGTGATTATGGCGAGCAGCAACATCAGCAACAGTTGAAAGATCCCACCCATTTTCATCACGATGTCACTCTGCTCACTGCTCAGTCACTCCTCACTGTTCAATCTTTTCTTCACGACAAAGTCACTCTAAGTCACGACAACGTCACTCGTCACTTCTCCTCTTCAACGACTGGACTTCAGGATAGTCGAGTCAGGAGCCCAAGTATGCTCGCTCGCCAACACACCGAGTCGAGTGTCTGGACGGACAGCGTACCTTCTTTCTTTTATTGGTGACACGACAGATGCCTGGCATCGTTAGACACACGATTAAAAAATATAAAACTGGTTTCAAAATGTCTTTTCTAAGAAATAAAACAAAAAGTGGGTGTGTCTTGGCCTACGTCATACGCTTGCTGCTGCTGCTGACGCCAAACGCAGCAGCCTACCTTAACGTTTTCTTCTGGAGTTCGGATATGGTCGTTTTGTACTTCAGTAATAGTTTTAGGTTTTCTTTGTAGTGTTGAAATAGACTGATTGAAAATGGATAGATTCCGTATCCTGTCGTAAAACACTCCGTCAGATACTGGCCCGACGAATTCTTGTCTGATTTGTCTGCTGTGGCGGCAACGTTGATGTTCTTGCAACCGTTGTGTGATTTCTTCACGAGACATATCAAATGATAGTCCACAACGGTTTTTATCGACGGTTCTTTGTTGATGTGTTGAACCAGATTACTCTCACAGGTATACATTAGAATACCATTCATGAAGCGACAGTCGAACAACATTCTGAGAGCATTACTAAATATCAATTCAGGATGTTTCAGGAATTTCAATTTGGCGTTGCGATGAACACTTGGAAGCAACCCGACGGGACAGAAATTTGTTCTCCGATTTAATTTCTTGAAAGTGCTGCGAAACGACTCACAATTGGAAGGGGTCAGACAAAGTCGAACAGAGACACGCCAGCACGGTACCAAAGTCGGATATTCATTCACGTAAAGTTGAGAGGAATTTTAGAAACAAACTTTTAAGTAACATTTTATAATTAACAAGTCATACAAATGAGACGTAAGAACAAGTCATACCTGTATTCAGTGACCTGCACATCTTAACTCTCTATTCAGTTATGTATCCCAACTCACAATTTGATTTTATGATAGTAAGTATCCCACACACCCCGAATTTAAAATATGTAACTTACGTTTATAATAGTATCCCTTTAAATATAAAAAAAAAATCAAGTGTGTTGTACACGTAGAGTTTATCTACCTTTGCGAGTTAATGTATAATAGTATCCCCAGTCGACACCCTTTTTGTTTTTAGTGTTTGACTTACCGCTATTTTACCCAGATAGCGAGTAGCATTTTTACACCACAAAATGTTAACTTCACTTTCTCTTGACTTGCAGATGCTGACTGTGATTCACAAACAGCGACGAGAACACTTGAACCTCGAATTGGAGAGATTAAAAACATTCATAAGATGGCCTAACGCAAATATATCTCCTGAGGTACTGGCTCGTAACGGATTCTACTACCTCCGCGAGTTCGATCTGTGCAAGGTGTAATTGACACACACGAAGTAACGCGCGAAAAGCTGTGACGTAAGCTATCAATCGGCGTCGTTATCGACACATGCCAAAACATGGGCGTTATCTTAATCACACAGGAAGCCATGCAAATGTCACACACAACTAGAGAGTTGCTGCGAACAGATTCAGATAGAACAGAATATAGTTAAGATACGATTCTGAACTCTGTAGTGTGTGACACATTCAAGATGTATAGTATTGGTACAAATGTCAAACTGGTCTCGGGAATATTAGTAGCAGTCAAGAAGAACCTAAGGCTGTCAGCATGGTTCTATCTTGCCATCAGTCGTCGTGTTGTTTTAAATACCACGTAGACAATAGCAGTGTCTACGGTAGTAAACAACACGACGACTGATGGCACGAAGAACCATGCTGTCAGTACTCTGACTGCTACTAATATTCCCGAGACCAGTGTTGTTTGAATGTTAATTTTGTAGCATGGTGAATCTGAAATTGTAACTGCTTGAAGACAGAGAAAACAATTGTATGTACATTAGTGTGATTTTTTAGTCTGTATATACGTTACATAAATTGTAACTCGGATAGACTATGTAGCCTAGGAACGGAACCATGCTGAGTACTCTCTGACTGCTACTAATATTCCCGGTGTTGTTTGATTGTTAATTTTGTAGCATGGGTTTAAGTGAATCTGTATCTGAAATTGTAACTGCTTGAAGACAGAGAAAACAATTGTATGTACATTAGTGTGATTTTTTAGTTTGTATATACGTTACATAAATTGTAACTCGGATAGACTATGTAGCATATTGTAGGTTAGGAAATAAGACTTTTATATATAATTTGTATGATATTTTTCAAGCTATGTTTAATAAAATATAGTTGTATTTCCACCTGTTTGGACATCCTTAAATCACGTGTTCTGGGTCACTTGTTTGGTAGACGGTCTGTTCTGTTCCTTCGGCGGTCAGGGTGGTGTTGTCGTCGTACCACAGATGCTTAGCGAAGATCCCGATGATGGCCATCGCCAGAACGCCACATATTAACATTATAAACATGTTCATCCTCGACTTTCCGTTTTGATTTCCTGTGGTCTCAAAGGGTCAACCCTGATTTGCAGACATTTTGAATACCCGTCGTCTTCTGATACGGCGGCGACGTTGCGTAATTTCCCGCAAGCAGCAAATTCAACCTCCCGGTGCAATACCAAGATTAAAAGAATTACAGATAACAAAAAAATAATGCTTATTAAAAGAATTGCAGACACGCCAGGATATCTCATCACTAGAAACTTTAAAAATCTGAATGATTTTTTGGATCATTTAAAAAATAATACCAGATTCGTTCAGCGTTGTTATTTGCCAAAATGCAATATATGCACCTCAAAGCTGTCAACTAACAAATTGTCATCATTCAGTGCAGTGCAGACATGTACCTTTGGGTAAATGCAGCATTCACAGAGACTGAGTGTATAGTCTTCAGAATCCGTCTATCGCTGACGCAAAGTCTCACATTAGCAACATTTGGTCCAAGTGAACCGTTCACAGAGACAGAGTTAACTTACACACACGGAATCCGTCTACCGCGGACACAAAGTATCGCATTCACACAACTAACAACATCTGCAATGCATCTGCAGCATTCACAGAGTTTGATGTGTTGACAAGTGCACGACAGTGTGGCTGCCTTTGATGAACCCCCGGTTAGCTGCGATTATCTTTCTGTTTTTTGTCATACAGGTATTTTATTTTCGCCATTTCCTCTTGAGATTTTTCGCTCGACATCCATCGCTTGTACAAATCGTTGACTTCCTTTAACAGCATTATTTCTTTGGTGTTGTAACCGTTGAGATAAGTTATACGATCTCTCGATCCCAAGTCGACGTCTTTCATGATTTGGAGATAATCTATGTCGGTTACTATCTTTCGTGGGTTGTAAGGCACGTACAGCGTCTGTCCACTGGTGAATCTGGCACCGGGTAGAGGATCGGGCATTTCGCGGGTAATGTTGACGAACCCGTCGCCGATCAATTATTGAATCTGCAAGTAGTCGCGTCCGATTTAGAATCTGTCGTTACAGCGTTTGAATTGAATGCCGATGCTGAGTCGTTGATGTCTAAAAAAATGTTAAGTCATTCTCTGTATCGAATTCGTTATTACGTTGTTGGAGTTGTTCGTATTCACTTTGCATAAGATCGATCTTGTTTTTATTTTCAGATAATTCTGCGTTCAGTCGGTCTTTCTCTTGGATTATCTTTCGTATATTTGCATTAACTTCTAAGAATTTCTTAGACGCGAAATCACGGACCCCAATCGTGCAGGTCAAAGATTGGTGTTTTAGGTGCTACCTGTAATGTGATTAATAAATCTATAGTGTTATTTTTATTTTATTTTTGGAGTGTGAATAAAAGGTTCGTAATAAACATGTGGATGATGTTGAGCACTTACCGTGGAGGCGTTGCGTTGTATACGATGTCGGTATCCTTTCCATGGTTGTATAACGACAACACAGTAATAGCACTTCACTGTCACCAACAAAAAAATACACTCATCATCTCTCGTGATTTTTAACGCGAATTAATAGGTACCCAGAACACGTGATTTAAGGATGTCCAAACAGGTGGAAATACAACTATATTTTATTAAACATAGCTTGAAAAATATCATACAAATTCTATATAAAAGTCTTATTTCCTAACCTACACTATGCTACATAGTCTATCCGAGTTACAATTTATGTAACGTAAATACAGACTAAAAAATTACACTTAGACAATCAAATGACAGACATCAGTGGAACAAAGTCTCAGACTCTGTAGAACAAATCTCATGACGGAATCTGTCGACGTGTAGAACAAAGTCTCCGATTCACTCCGTTGTACAAAGTCAGACGTTCGCCACCAGCCGAAGACCTAAGATGCCACCATGACACGACATGATGTGAGTAAACTAAAACATTCTGTAAATTCTTATTTTTATTTATTACACAATCATTGCAATGCTTCTTCTTCTTCTTACAAAATCAATCTTGTCAGGAGAGTCCATCCAATGTTTACTTGTTCATGACGGACGGTTTAGGAATCTGCCTCAATTAGTTTGTTCAACCGTATAATTTCGTCTTCTTGTTTTTTCAGTAATATCGATAAGTCATTACTCTTTTCACTCAGTTGGGTTTCGAGAGCAGTTTTCTCTTGCTGGAGGCGAGTGACATCTTGCTGGAGTCCATCTCTCGTTTGTGTCTCATGTAGGAGTAGAGTTTTATTTTGAGTCAACTCTTGTTTGAATTGATCATTCTCTGTATCTAATTCGTTATTACGTTGTTGGAGTTGTTCGTATTCATTTTGCATAAGATCGATCTTGTTTTTATTTTCAGATAATTCTGCGTTCAGTCGGTCTTTCTCTTGGATTATCTTTCGTATATTTGCATTAACTTCTAAGAATTTCTTATCTACATCTTTGTATATCGTCATTATTTGTTGTACTTTGGCAGATGACTTTTCAATTTCTATCCTTAATTCAGATTTTTCTTCTTCGTGTTTAGTTTGTTGATTTTGTAATTCATCCATGTGCTTCTTGTAGAATCGGCTAACTCTTGACTAAATAAACTTATTTCCTACACCGTGTCAGAGTATAACAAGAATTCTGTTCACTCTAGTAATAGTATTCCCTGAAATGTTATCGAGTTCTTTGACAGCTCAGAATTGGTAGCGTTATTCGACAAAGTCTCACATGTAACGGTCCATAATCGGTTGATGTCTTTGACAATTTGACAGTTCAGAATTGGTAGCGTTATTCGACAAAGTCTCACATGTAACGGGTAAAGTCCATAATCGGTTGATGTCTTTGACAAAATGAAAACAGCACTGAAGATCCAATGGCAGAAATGCAAGTCCGCGACTGTCAACCGCGGTGACGACATCCTGAACTTCTGTCAGAACGTGAATAACTTCCTTAAAAGTTTCGATTTGACAAATTATGATTTTCGAGGTCTGATTCTCGACGCGTTGATACGCGAAGATTTCATTCCAGTCCACCGATTCACAGAGACGATTTTTGAGACGACTTTTGAAACTCTAAAGTCCATTAAAATAGATTTTAGTTTTTGTCAACTGCACGACATCCCAGACAACGTGAAAAACAAACGTCAAATGGCAGATATCGAAAGATCGAACTCCTGCATCAAATGCGACATGTCGTTGAACGAAATCCACGCCAAGGATTGGCTGACCCGAAACCTGAACGCCGACTGTTAAGGGATCGCCTTTACGCCAGTTTCTCAGCGAAAGACCACAATGATAGCACCTCACGTTGTCACCATATCGTCAGACCGTTATTTCTCAAGCGTTGAATTATGTTTCCCATCTCGACAACGATGAAAAAGATTCGGTTGTTTAGTTTGATCTGGTCTGGAATTAACAAATTAAAATAAATAACGAGCGCGTGTAACATATGTTGTTTGACACGCGTGTATTGAACGAAATTGTTCAATACTAACCTGTTCGATGAAGAGAGGATCATTGGTGAACTGCATGAAGTAACAATCTGGATTGTGGTATTTGTGTTCTATTAAGGGATCGCCTTTACGCCAGTTTCTCAGCGAAAGACCACAATGATAGCACCTCACGTTGTCACCCACACCTGTAAGAGTAATAATAGACTTAACTTAACGTAATACGGTCAACTCTTGTTTGAATTGATCATTCTCTGTATCTAATTTGTTATTACGTTGTTGGAGTTGTTCGTATTCATTTTGCATAAGATCGATCTTGTTTTTATTTTCAGATAATTCTGCGTTCAGTCGGTCTTTCTCTTGGATTATCTTTCGTATATTTGCATTAACTTCTAAGAATTTCTTATCTACATCTTTGTATATCGTCATTATTTGTTGTACTCTGGCAGATGACTTTTCAATTTCTTTCCTTAATTCAGATTTTTCTTCTTCGTGTTTAGTTTGTTGATTTTGTGTAAAACTTAACGACAATGACTTATTTTATTTCAGCTTAACAAAATATATATTGACAGTATTGACACTCGCCTAAATTAACATACAATAATAAGGTACACGAACACACTGTTAAATGAAATTATCTTCAAGAATGTAGATAAAGTCGTAATACGACAAACCGCCAAAGACTTTCAGCCATCTTCAATACTCAATAGGATAAGATTTGTAGTTTAGCGATCTGCAAAGATCTTAATATTTGTCTTCTATGAGGACGTATATTTATGTAATATTTACATTAAAAAAACAAAACAAAATTTACATTGTTTTATTTTTAACAAACGTACATTACATTATTTAACAAATGTACATTACATAGTGTGGAGGAAGAAAGGATGTGACTCACGTGATAAGATGGTGTGTGAATGCTGAGATGTGTACTAATTTTTAAGATGTAATTTTTAAGATGTTGAATGTGTACTAAATTTTAAACTTACAGTTGTAAACGAACTCTTCCTGTTGAACCTCTTCCTGTTGTATGTAACTTGTGTGTGTGTATTAAAATCAATAAGAGTACAACTCTTATGTGGTAGCGGACAAGAGTTCTGTTGACAATTGAGACAAAGTCGCACATTCACTAGCAGCAGTCAAGTATATGCAATTCGTCTTGTTAAACCTCACAGCCACAGTCTTCAGCTGCACGGCAGCAGTGTTCATCATCCGAAGGTCTCGGAACACAAATCGAATCGTTAATGGTCAAACTAAACGAACATTCGACTGCGATTAATCAAGTTAAAGAGTTTTACGAAGCCGAATTCAATAATCAACAACTGGAATTTAAAAAAAAAATGCAAGAATTCAATGATTTGGTCAACCGAATATTAACAGAGAAAAATAACGAGACATCCATGATTTTCAACGAAGCGGTAGAAAAACTAAATGAAATAAAAAAAGAGAGTTAATCTTCTTCGGTCCGACGAGTCAATATTCTTCGAATGTTTTTTAGTGTAGTTGATTCTTTTACGTTTTGCTTTGTTGTTGCTACTAGTACTACTGATAATAACGCTGCCGCTGCTAGTGGTGCCACCATCATTAAAACTGTCGGTGTCACTGCTGGTGCTACTACTACTGCACATCTGGATGACGGACACGAACACAACGTAAATTTCGTAACAGGGTCCCTACAGGCCATACAGCTCAACGATAACGGAAAGACGAAACATGTTTGACTCTTCGCTCTTAATTCGAATTCGAATTCGAATTCAAATTCGAAGAGTCTATTCAACAATGCAACTCTCTTGGACGTGTGAAAACAGATTCTGATTAGGAGATGTAGTTGAATAGAAAGTTGAGATTCTGAATAGAGAGTACATCACGCTAGACTTTGTTATACTAGACTTTGTCATCTGCGTGCGCAAGAGTTCACAATCCGTCTAACACCGACGCAAAGTCACACATTAACACAACTGTAACATCTGTAATGCTTGAGTCCAACAATGCAACTCTCTATTGCATTGCTGAAGTCTAGCGTGATGTAATCTCTATTCAGAATCTGTTGGTGTGTCACCTCAGAGCAGGTTGCACGTTCGACGGTGCGTCTAGACCAACAATGCAACTCTCTAGTTGCTCTTAATGCTTGTAAGATTTTGTACACTCCGTAGGCAAGAGTTCACAATCCGTCTAAACACACATGTAACATCTGCTTTGTCATGTGAGTCGACTTTCCAATCTAGACCAACAATACAATTCTCTAGTTCTTAATGCTTGAGTCCAACAATGCAACGAAATGCCCGATCCTCTACCCGGTGCCAGATTCACCAGTGGACAGACGCTGTACGTGCCTTACAACCCACGAAAGATAGTAACCGACATAGATTATTTCCAAATCATGAAAGACGTCGACTTGGGATCGAGAGATCGTATAACTTATCTCAACGGTTACAACACCAAAGAAATAATGCTGTTAAAGGAAGTCAACGATAAGGACGAGAAGGTCTCACATTCACTGGGCAACTTACTCTTCAAACAGATTCTGATAGAACAGATTCTGAATAGAGTTGTCATCGTCACGTTAGACTTTGTCATGTGAGTCTGTACACTCCGATGTTAGGTAGGCAAGAGTTCTTCAACAAAGAAGAAGTCTTAACTTACATTTGCATGCGCGAAGAGAGACCCATGCAAATGTCACACACAACTAGAGAGTTGCTGCGAACAGATTCAGATAGAATATAGTTAAGATACGATTCTAAACTCTGTAGTGTGTGACACATTCAAGAGGTATAGTATTGGTGCAGGTCATCTCGACTTATGCAAAACATGTAGAGGTACATTGGACGGGCATGTAGCAATTACTACATCTTAACTCGAGTGAATGTGAGTTTGTTTGTCTTGTATAGAGTTGCATTGCATTGTTGGGAGTTGCATTGTTGCGAGCTACTATGCTTACATGCACTAACAAACCACGAAGCAGGACACATGCAGCAGCAGCAGCGAGCTACTAAAGCTACGAAGCAGCACACATGCAGCAGCAGCTATGCTTACATTCACTAACAAGCTACGAAGCAGCACACATGCAGTAGCAGCAGCGAGCTACTATGCTTACATGCACTAACAAGCTACGAAGCAGCACACATGCAGCAGCAGCAGCAGCAGCAAGCTAAACGCACTAACAAGCTACACAGCACATGCTTACATGCAGCAGCAAGCTACGAAGTTGTTGAATATGCAAGTTGTGTAGTCACCGCGAACGTCTGCACACATGCAGCAGCAGCAGCAAGCCAACTTACATGCAGCAGCAGAATATGAGACTTTGTGTCAGTGGTAAACGTATTCTGAATACTATACGTGTTGTTGCATGACTTAAACCCTCAAGAGTTGCAGATGGTGGTGAATGCGAGACTTTGTGTCAGCTGTAGACGGATTCTGAATACTATTGTGTGACCTGCGTGATTCTGAATACAAATCTTACTTTGTCTCAGAGTTGGATCAAATGCGTTGCAGATGTTGCTAGTTGTGTGAATGCGAGACTTTATGTCAGCAGTAGACTGATTCTGAATACTATACGAGTGTTGCATGCTTATTCCCTCAGACTTTTCTGACTTGTCACTTTGTCTCAGAGAATGCTGAAGATGTTGTGTGAATATGAGACTTTGTGTCAGTTATAAACGTATTCTGAATACTATAAAGTTAAAGAGTTTTACGAAACCGAATTCAATAATCAACAACTGGAATTTTTTTTTAAATGCAAGAATTCAATGATTTGGTCAACCGAATATTAACAGAGAAAAATAACGAGACATCCATGATTTTCAACGAAGCAGTAGAAAAACTAAATGAAATAAAAAAGAATGCGGATGGACCGTATTTTTATCAACTGTAATTTAGTTTAAAAAGGGGTCTAACTTAGATCGATCCGAATTTATTTTGGATAGAATTTGAGGTGACTCCATAGATACGCCTTGTACGGATCGACAGAAGAATAAACTAAAACAATCTGTAAATTCTTATTTCTATTTATTACACATAATCATTGCAATGCTTCTTCTTATCTTGTCAGGAGTCCATCCAACGGCTCTGTTTACTTGTGCATCAATTCGAGTATATTCTCAGACGTTGGTGAATGCATGACTTCGTCTGCAATGTGAATGCGTGACTTCGTCTGTAATGTAGACCAATTCTGAGACGTTGGTGAATGCGTGACTTCGTCTGTAATGTAGACCAATTCTGAGACGTTGGTGAATGCGTGACTTCGTCTGTAATGTGAATGCGTGACTTCGTCTGTAATGTAAACCAATTCTGAGACGTTGGTGAATGCGTGACTTCGTCTGTAATGTGAATGCGTGACTTCGTCTGTAATGTTGACCAATTCTGACGTTGGTGAATGCGTGACTTCGTCTGTAATGTAGACCAATTCTGACGTTGGTGAATGCGTGACTTCGTTAATGTGTGACTTTGTCTGCAATATAGACCAATTCGGAGACGTTGGTGAATTCAATTCTGAGACGTTGGTGAATGCGTGACTTTGTCTGTAATCTAGACCAATTCTGAGACGTTGGTGAATGCGTGACTTTGTCTGCCATCTAGACCAATTCTGAGACGTTGGTGAATGCGTGACTTTGTCTGCAATGTTGTTTTGGTCGTTGTCAGTGGGCTCGTCTAGCTCTCTGTTTTGGTCGTCGTCGTTCGTGTTGAAGGTGGAGTCTACTGTGTCAACGGACGTCAATAGAACGCTGCAAGATTTGACAAATGCTGTCAGGACAATTATTAATATCGTGTACGACAGTATTAATGTTGAAGTATTACTGTCCGACTTACTAAAGTACAATCCCGATCAGGATACATTGATCCTGATAGAGCAGTTGCGTACACAGCTGCGATCTGCATTCGATTCAGATGAAACCAAAATTAACATTATAAGATCATACAACGTGCTGAAGCAAATATACGATTCTTTGGTAGAAAAAGCAATCGCCTGCGCTTGAAGTAGGTTATCAACTCAACTTTTATCTTTCTCTTTCAACTGCTGTCTGTAATGAGTTCTTCGAATTTCTTCATGAGTGCCAAGCACCTACAAGAAGTTAGTGACATTTATGCTGTGGAAATAACGACAACCCTCTCCGATTCCAGTTCGGAAAACTTTGAGAAGTCCGCAGAATCTTTGGTGTCGACGACGTTAGAGATGTGTTGTGTGTACGATTTGCAAATAGTGTCCTGCATGTTGTAAGCAGAGCTGTGCAAGGTCTTAGCGTTGTCCTCTTCGATTATGTCCCTCAATCCGCTCAAGGTAGGATTGACTGCAGCGACGACCCGATGTTTGTTTCCGCGTGTCGTGATGTCCTGAGGGTTGCTATAATCCGAACTCAATTTAGAATCGATAGTCTTGGCTATCTCGCTGCTTTCAAAAACTTTATTGGATCTGTCGTAATCGTCGTTGTTGTTGTTGTTGTCGTCGTCATCGTCATCATCGTCTTCGCTAATCGTTAGCTTAGGGTCTGTCGTTATGACAATGAAGTTGGGAATGGCGTCAATGATTTCTGGACCGTTGGTCATACAAACACAGATCAGTCCGTCGTGCATCACTTTTACGTCTACGACGCGTGCGAATTCTTTGAAGTCGTTCATCTCAGGCTCGCTCAAGCGATCGCTGTCCAAGTCTCGGTAAGCCACGGGTTCAGAGGCCAGAGTGTCTCTGTAGATAGCGTACCTCTTAAAGTTGTCTCCAGTGTACTCCTCGACTGCAAAATTGACATGGTCTATCACCAACGAGTCGTTCTGAAGGGATTCTTGAATACCAGTCAGGTAAACTCCAAATTTGTTGACCAGAGGACAAGTGTTGTCGATTATGTTCTTGCTTTCGTTTTCTCCGCTGCTGAGCAGACAAGCGTACACACCGTCCAATCTGACACACGCACAAGCCTTGCTCGTCTCGTCGCCGCGGTGAACGAAAACCGTTTCGGGTAGGTAGGTACAACTGTTAACGATCCTCAATAGAATGTTCTGTCTCAGGTTGATCAGAATATTCTCTCGTTCCGATTAAAAAGACTCTAACTGACCGACGATAGACTCTAATTCGAGGTTGAGTGCTTATAGGCTGGCTTCTATAACGTTCGCAGAAGGTGATGAGGAGTGCGACGAACCGTTCGTAGAACAATTCGAAGCAATGTCGCGACATTTCTTACTGGTCGTCTTGATATTTTGAAATGTCTTTTGGCGTTTCTCGATTGCCCCTTTGTGAGTCTCATTGACATTCGAACACGTGGATTGAACGTGTTGCCAAAGCAACGACAGTTCGTGGTTGATGTTCGCCACAATTTCCGTGGCGGTGACGGCCGATTCTTCGTGGGAGGAGGGATTGACACCCGTGCTAGCATCCTCCTCCATGTCGTCGTGAGCGGAAGGCAGGTCCGATCGATGTTCAAAACATTGGAGACTTTGTTCTACACGTCGACAGATTCCGTCATGAGATTTGTTCTACAGAGTCTGAGACTTTGTTCCACTGATGTCTGTCATTTGATTGTCTAACTTAGTATGACGGAGAGTGAATGTGAGACTTTGTTCTACATGTTTACAGATTCCTAAACCGTGTGAATGTGCCGTCATGTGGCATATTAAGCCTTCGGCGAACGTCTGACTCTGTATGACGGAGTGAATGTGAGACTTTGTTCAACATGTCGACAGATTGTGGCATCTTAGGCCTTCGGCTGGTTGCGAACGTCTGACCGACGGAGTGAATGTGAGACTACGTGCTGCACAGCGACAGATTCTCACACACATACATGACCGAGTTGACTAATGAAGTCAAATTGTACTGGTGAAAAATAAACAATAAATACGGACTTAACATTTTATTTTACTCTTACTGTCCGATACATTCCCATTCAATCTTTCATACGGAGACATTTCTTCATTTGCTTGATGATTGATTTTTTCATGCATGTCGAAGGTTTTGATCTGGCCTTGAATGGTGCCGCAGATGCATTGCAGATGTTGTTAGTTGTGTGAATGCAATACTTTGTGTCAGCGGTAGACGGATTCCAAGTGTGTGTGTGTAAGTTAACTCAAATGTTGCTAATGTGAGACTTTGCGTCAGCGACAGACGGATTCTTTAACTCTTTCCTATGTGTGTGTGTTTTAAGCGTTTTTTTTTTTTAGATTCTCTAGCGATGTGTTCATCTGTGCAATCTTAAAATCATTATTCTTTATAGTTTTTTCACATATACTTAATTTATTTGTCTTTTCACTTAATTCCGTGCTAAGGCTTGTTACTTGTGTTTCTAATTCAGTTACTTTGTTACCTTCAGTGAATAATGTGGCTTTTAAGAGTTCGTTGCTCTTTTTGTACTCGGCTTCACAGGAAACGTACTTTTGATAATTTATCAAATTTTCATCGTTCAATGTTTTAATCTCGACGTCTTTGTTAATAATGCTTTCCTGATATGTTTGGATCTCGACGTCTTTGTTATCAATACTTTCCTCCAATTCTGTTATTTTTTGGGTTGCATTTTCTTTATCTACGGTCAGATCGGTAATTTGTTGGTTCATCTGTGCAATTCGTTGATTTATAGACGTTTCATTAATTGTCACGTTTTCAAGAATTTGCTTGTTCAACTGGGTTATTTCGAGTTCTTTGACAGTGAGCGTTTCCTGATTCGGGCATTGTGCATCTAGACCAACAATGCAACTCTCTAGTTGCTCTTAATGCTTGTAAGATTTTGTACACTCCGCTGTAAGGTAGGCAAGAGTTCACAATCCGTCTAACGCCGACGCAAAGTCACATATTAACACAAGTCCTGCCGTTAACAATGCAATTGCCGCTGCCACCAACACTGTTGTTTCCGGTGATCAAGCTTTTCAGACGTTATCAGACGAATCCGTTCAGATTTTATCAAACGTATCAAACGAATCCGTTCAGATTTTATCAAACGAAACCATTCAGAGTTTATCAGACGAAGAATGGTTCAGTAAGATTGAAAACATAGATCAGGAAAACATCGGTTTGTGAACGAAACACTGGTTAAGTTCTCGGAACAAGTGCTTGGCGATGAAGACTCTTTGAGAGCTAAGATCACCGACATACTAAAAGTTAACATACGCGACACCGTATTGAATCATCTGAGAAACATCGTCTCGGATGTCAACGACGATACTATATTTGATTTGACCGCCCATGTTAAACAATTAATCGACGAACATCAACTGCTCAGTAGAAGTAGTATAAACACATTTGTTATCGACGAATCCAATTCGAAGAACAAAGTACTTCACAAACAAAACAGGTTCTGCATATTGAATTTTTATTTCGACGACGATACGCTAACGTCCTATACCGACACGACTATACCTCTACAACACGGAGCGTTTCAGATTAAATTAATCGATACTCCTTTTTCGGAAAGCGACATAGTGCCTTCTGTGTTTTTGTACGCTTGGATAGACAAAGTTTATGTTGTTGCCAACAACGATGTGATCAATTTTAAAATTCGGTTCAAAAACACAGAAAACTTTAAAGTGTACATCTCTTTGTTTTCGGCACGTAACGATAAAAAAAAACTCCAATAAAAAAATCTCAATTGTCCTTTTTGTTTTAATCAGTCACACAAGGATACTATCGGTTATAAATTAAAATGATAATATGATTCTTAGGATAAAGAACACTATAGAACTAAATTATGTTTGGTTTAATCCTGTTTTTTACTTTAATCGTTGTCGAGACTTTGTCGAATAACGCTACCGATTCTGAACTCAAAATCAGACGACCTGTACGACAAGGTCTCACACATTCACCCCAACATATTCTGACCAACAGATTCTGAACTCAATGTTTGAAGTGAATGCTAGTCTTTTGTCTTAATAATTAACTAATATTGACATATTGCATTACAGTTATGTGAATGTGACTTTGAAGGAGACTGATGTGGGACGACAGAAGGAGTTTACTCAAGCTCGCAATGGGACGACAGAAGGAGTCTACTCAAGCTACTCGCATCGGGGTGTTGGACCCACCCTACCTATGTAATGTACATCTGTTAAGGGATCGAAGTGAATGTGTGTTTTAGTCTTCCGGAGCTTCCGATTCTGTTAACACTCCAATTGGAAGATTTGATTTGACAAATTTAATACACCCATGGGAAGCCGAACGCAGAGAAAGACAATAAGAAAAGTCAAAGACACATTCATCTCGATGGAGTTTATTCTCAGTTACGTTATTACATCTGGATCTGTATCAAATTATCATCAACTACATCAACTACAAAGTCATTATATAGTTTGTATTATGTAACAGTGTAATGTAGTCTAACCTTGATTGAGTTGCATGTATGTCTTTGTCTTGCGAAGCTTCCGATTCTGAAATCAGTTATCGTCAAATATCTCGAGGTCTCCGTCCGATTCTGATCTAGCGAAGTTTGCTACCGCGTTTCGCTACTTGTCAATTCACCGTTGCCAGCAACGAGTAAAGTCAGCCGAGACCCTGTGAGCCACTGCAGCTCGCTAGCAGCTCCCCCCCCACCGTGTTGAACCCCACCGCCCAACACCCGAGCCGAGAAACTCTCGGCTAACTGGCCGGGAGTGACCCGATGAGGTGTTCCCCCCCCTAAAATGTCCACTTACGGCTCAAACCGGGCGACCGGACCGCCCGATTCTGCACCTGTTAGGGATGAAATGCGTGACGCGAGCGCGCCGATATCGTGAGTTACCACTGAAAGTCAGAATGCGACGCTTCCTCCGCCCGATTTGGAGCGTAGGGATAACTGAACTATTTTAACGGATGGGTTTCGGTCACGACGGTCGACGATTTGGACCATTCGGGAGGCAGAATCTGTCTCGCTCGTCACCCTATATGTTCACAGGTGTGCTCAAGGCACTTCGCTACACGCTAGATGCGCTACTAAGGTGACTTAGGACCGTCACTGGTAACGCTGGGGAGGTCGTCGTCAAAAACCCCGCATAGCCCTTACACCCCCGCTTACCCTCCACCCCCCGCATCTCTTAATTTTAAGAATCGGGCATTTGCAAACACATGTTCACCTCACACAAGGTTAGGCGACATTCAGTACGAACTAGATTCAGAATCGGAAGCTTCGAAAGACAAAGACACACATTCACCTCACACAAGGTTAGACGACATTCAGTACGAACTAGATTCAGAATCGAAAGCTTCGGAAGACAAAGGCACGCATTCACCTCACACAAGGTTAGAAGACATTCAGTACGAACTAGATTCAGAATCGGAAGCTTCGAAAGACAAAGACACGCATTCACCTCACACAAGGTTAGACGACATTCAGTACGAACTAGATTCAGAATCGAAAGCTTCGGAAGAAAAAGACACACATTCACCTCACACAAGGTTAGAAGACATTCAGTACGAACTAGATTCAGAATCGGAAGCTTCGAAAGACAAAGACACGCATTCACCTCACACAAGGTTTGACGACATTCAGTACGAACTAGATTCAGAATTGGAAGCTTCGGAAGACAAAGACACACATTCACCTCACACAAGGTTAGACGACATTCAGTACGAACTAGATTCAGAATTGGAAGCTTCGGAAGACAAAGACACACATTCAACTCACACAAGGTTAGACGACATTCAGTACGAACGAACTAAATTCAGAATCGGAAGCTTTAGAAGATAAAGACACACATTCAACTCACACAAGGTTATATGACATTCAGTACGAACTAGATTCAGAATCGGAAGCTTCAGAAGACAAAGACACACATTCACCTCACACAAGGTTAGACGACATTCAGTACGAACTAGATTCAGAATCGGAAGCTTCGGAAGACAAAGACACACATTCACCTATTAGCATCATTATCGTCGTCATTCTCCTCCTCCTCCTCCTCCTCTTCGGAAGTTGAAGAGTCATCATGCCGGCGTCGCCGCCGCTGGTGTTCTTCGTCTCCGAATCCTCCTACCTATTTTTCTTGGTGTAATTCCACCATCGATTTTTAACGAGTCAGCTGCCTGGGGCAGATTAGCCACCCCACCAGTGGGAGAGAGACAATGCATCATGAAGTAATAAGCGCTCTGGAACATACCCGTTGTGAAAACGACATTTTTTCAAGTGATAAAATAGAATGGAGATAGCGAGTCAACATTAGCAGGTTGTCGTGACTTATTGGTAACTTAGAGACATCAACGGAATTGGGAAGATAGACGATATCATCTGCTTGTTCGTCTCGGATGGGCATGTTCATCGTTTTGTGTTCAACGATAGATTTTAAAGCTTTGATTAATTCTCGACGCTGAGATTCAATGGTTTGATTTTTGTTATGTCCTTCTCCTTTCTTATTGCTCTTCTTCTCAAAGGATATGGCATTTTCAAGGATGTTAATATTGACGTCTATGAGTAAGTTTCGAATACTAGGTAATCGACCATCACCTCTGTACTTGTCGTGGACGAACCGCATCACTCTACTCAACACGTGAATGGCATCGGCACTGGTGTATTTCCCTCCGCCTCTATCGTCCAACAAGTCTAAGATTCTCGGACAGAAAAGAGTGGTGATGTGTTCCTTCAACTGATCTAACTCATGGAGGTAACACCCCTGTGATTGATAGGAGAGACAACACCAATTCGCGCGTTATTTGTTTAACACCCCTGTAATTTAGCATGTGTAGATAAGAGGGAGGAGACGTCACCAATTCGCGTGTTGCTTCCTGTGCCTTTAACTTCCTGTAATTTAGCATGTGTCGATGTAACACCCTTGTAATTTAGCATGTGTCAATAAGAGGGAGGAGAAGGAGACTACTACGTCACCAATTCGCGCGTTACTTCCTGTGTGTCTTTAACACCTATAACACCCTTGTAATTTAGCATGTGTCAATAAGAGGGAGGAGAAGGAGACTACGTCACCAATTCGCGCGTTACTTCCTGTGTGTCTTTAACACCCCTGTAATTTAGCATGTGTCAATAAGAGGGAGGAGAAGGAGACTACGTCAACAATTCGCGCGTTGTTTCCTGTATGTCTTTACCACCCTTGTGATTTAGCATGTGTTAATAAGAGATACTGATTGATAGGAGGAGACTAACGTCACCAATTCGCGTTGTGATTTAGCATGTGTTAATAAGAGATACTGATTGATAGGAGGAGACTAACGTCACCAATTCGCGCGTTGCTTCTTGTATATCTTTACCACCCACAAATTCGCGTGTTGCTTCCTGTGTCTTTAACACCCTTGTAATTTAGCATGTCTCAATAAGAGGGAGGAGAAGGAGACTACGTCACCAATTCGCGCGTTACTTCCTGTGTGTCTTTAACACCCCTGTTATTTAGCATGTGTCAATAAGAGGGAGGAGGAGGAGACTACGTCACCAATTCGCGCGTTGCTTAATGTGTGTCTTTAAAAATCGCGCGTTGCTTCCTCACCAATTCGCGTGTTACTTCCTGTGTGTCTTTAACACCCCTGTAATTTAGCATGTGTCAATAAGAGGGAGGAGAAGGAGACTACGTCACCAATTCGCGCGTTGTTTCCTGTGTGTCTTTACCACCCTTGTGATTTAGCATGTTTTAATAAAAGGAGAGAAGAAGACTACGTCACCAATTCGCGCGTTGGTGCGTTGCTTCCTGTTACCACCCTTGTAATTTAGCACGTGTCAATAAGAGGGAGGAGAAGGAGACTACGTCACCAATTCGCGCGTTACTTCCTGTGTGTCTTTAACACCCCTGTAATTTAGCATGTGTCAATAAGAGGGAGGCGAAGGAGACTCGTCACCAATTCGCGCAACGTCAGTGAAGAGAGATGGACGGCACAAGCGAGTAGAATTGGTGCCCGTTAAGACTGAAAATATACATTCACATCATGAAAACAAACACTACATTCACACTAAGCAATTTTTTTCTCTTATAGTTGAGAATGTACGGGAGCGGGACGCTGAATGCTGGGTTGTGAGCGGAAGGGTGAATGTGTGTTTTAGACTCGCCACTAGCCCGATTCTGAGGCGAGCGGGACGCTGAATGCTGGGTTGAGAGCGGAAGGGTGAATGTGTGTTTTAGACTCGCCAGTAGCCCGATTCTGAGGCGAGCGGGACGCTGAATACTGGGTTGAGAGCGGAAGGGTGAATGTGTGTTTTAGACTCGCCAGTAGCCCGATTCTGAGGCGAGCGGGACGCTGAATGCTCAGTTAAGAGCGGAATGGAGAGTATGTGTTTTAGACTCGCCAGTAGCCCGATTCTGAGGCGAGCGGGACGCTGAATGCTCAGTTAAGAGCGGAAGGGTGAATGTGTGTTTTAGACTCTCCAGTAGCCCGATTCTGAGGCGAGCGGGACGCTGAATGCTGGGTTGAGAGCGGAAGGGTGAATGTGTGTTTTAGACTCGCCAGTAGCCCGATTCTGAGGCGAGCGGGACGCTGAATGCTCAGTTGAGAGCGGAAGGGTGAATGTGTGTTTTAGACTCTCCAGTAGCCCGATTCTGAGGCGAGCGGGACGCTGAATGCTGGGTTGAGAGCGAAAGAGTGAATGTGTGTTTTAGACTGGCCAGTAGCCCGATTCTGAGGCGAGCGGGACGCTCGCCTCAATATTGTGACTACGTCACAATATTGTTACGTCACTACTATATGTGTAATTAACACCCTCGTGTTTTTGCAGGTGATTATCACCCTCGTGTTATTATTAGACTACGTCACAGTGTTATTATGTCACTACTATATGTGCAATTAACACCTTCGTGTTTTTTGCAGGTGATTATCACCCTCGTGTTATTACTAGACTATGTCACAGTATTGTTACATCACTACTATTTTTGCAGATAATTTAAAGACTACGTCACAGTATACTTCATTACTATATGTGCAATTAACACCCTCGTGATCTTGCAGGTGATTATCACCCTCATGATATTACTAGACTACGTCACAGTATTGTTACATCACTACTATTTTTGCAGAATCTAGAGACTACGTCACAATATTGTTACGTCACTATTATATGTGCAATTAACACCCTCGTGATTTTGCAGGTGATTATCACCCTCATGATATTACTAGACTACGTCACAGTATTGTTACATCACTACTATTTTTGCAGAATCTAGAGACTACGTCACAATATTGTTACGTCACTATTATATGTGCAATTAACACCCTCGTGATTTTGCGGAAAAACAATGTATTTACAATCAGCAGCAGCAACGTCAAAAACAAGCACAGGCAAGTCGTCAGTATCCTCATTATGACGCTTGGTATTCGCCTTCTTATTACCAGGAACTGCAACCAATTTGCGGGTGATGAGGACACTCGTCTTAACACGCCATAGCTGATTTTCAGTCGTCTCCTCTTCAACGAAGGGAACAAGCTCATTACCGATTGGAATCGACTCCTCCTCCTTCACTGGAACCGACTCCTCCTCTGGAACTGGAACCGACTCCTCCTCTGGAACTGGAACCATCTCCTCCTCTGGAACTGGTACCGACTCCTCCTCTGGAACATCCTCCTCCTCCTCCTCCTCTTCACCAGGTGCGTAGACTGGAATGTCCACCTCATTATCCTCCTCCTCCTCCTCCTCCTCGTTGTTGTTGTCGTCTTTTTCGTCATCCTGTTCCTCCTCTTCCTCTTCGTTATCGTCCTCGTCGTCGTCATCGTCATCCTCCTCCTCCTCCTCCTCGTTGACTACGTCATCGTCTTCAACCGGACTGTACAAGGGGTACCCATCCTCATCGACATTTTCACTGATAACGACTGGATCATACCTGTTATCGATGAACTTGAAGACACCAGGTGAAACCTCTTCTTTGAATGCAGCTGCTTTGTTATTGATGACGTGTGAATCCATGATGTTCATGTCATCGTCCAACAGTGCGAATTCCCTGATGACGAAGGGATGGTGTTGTCTGAAGATCAATGTGGTCCTGCCATGTTGCAATTCGCGGTGGGTGAAGGGCTTTGAGCACACCACACAATCATACTTGTGATAGTAGTACATGAGATTACGTGCCATAGTGGAAGCCCACAAACACAGTAAGTCAGACGTGCACATTGGAATCATGAACGAGTTAAGCAAAGACTCATACGATAAAAGACATCTTTACATAGCGTCCAAACTTTTAGCGATTAAAGAAATGAACCAAAAGAGTGTTCATTCGATCACATACGATTATTTACTGGCCGCGAATGGAATCAAGTCCCATTTGCACGTAGCGGCGAATGTATTGTGCAAATTCCTTAAAAACGATTCCATTGAAATCTTTTTAAACTCGAGTCTCATGCAACGCGGGTTATTCGTGTCGTTCGTGTTGAACAACATTCTCTTTAGATGTATCTCGAAAGACAACAAGACTTCATCTTTAAGTGAAACAGATAAAAAAAAAATGTTTAACCTGATCGACTTCTGTGTTGAAATTAAAAAGGCTTTCAATCTAATGGGGTACAACAAGGCTAAACGACTATACGGAACTGAGAAACCTGATGAATTGAGTCAACAGGCGGACTGGGCCATCGCACAAACTGTCATCGGTGCTTACAAACAATTGAGGACCGCCTCTCTTGAAAAGAAATACTATTCCAAAACAGCATCGTATCCAAAACGAAGCCAAATTTAATAGAGATTCTCAACGGGTTAGTGTCATGAACAAGGCTTTCCAAACTACATCGTGTGAGAAAGCTGACTCTTAAATTTGTCAGACGATAAGATAAGAGCGTACGTCTTGAAAGAAGTAATGAGTCACGACAAATTGAAGCGTGTCAATGGTGACACTAGCACTGCCTTGCGGTTCGCAGGTTTAGTTATCGCTTACAAGAAGTTCCTTTGGGATGTGAAGCGACCATCGCAGCATTCTTCCCCACCACCATTACCTACCGAAAGAGAGTGTTTGATTTTAACGGACACGATCATGCGCTCCTCGTCGTCATTGGCTAACGATCCAAGTAAACCCTTTGTTGATTTTATAGCCGGTAAAACAATAACAGTGAATACAACGACAAAACCAACAACGATATACTGACTAGTATTCTTAGAGGTGTTAAGTCAATTCACGTATTCGTTCGCAACTTTATCGTCAATGCCGTTCAGAGTATACTGGATATATTTCACTCTCTTCTGGGTGTCTCCCACGTACGATTACTCTCGTAACATACCTGTGGTATTAGGTGTCGATATTTTACTGCATAAATCTTTGGCTATGTTTGTTAAACAAATCAAATCGTTGAGTGGATTTGACGTAGTCTAACAATAACACGAGGGTGATAATCACCTGTAAAAACACGAGGGTGATAATTGCACATGTAGTAGTGACGTAACAATACTGTGACGTAGTCTAACAATAACACGAGGGTGATAATCACCTGTAAAAACACGAGGGTGATAATTGCACATGTAGTAGTGACGTAACAATACTGTGACGTAGTCTAGCAATAACACGAGGGTGATAATCACCTGTAACAATACTGTGACGTAGTCACGAGGGTGATAATCACCTGCAAAATTAGTAGTGACGTAACAATACTGTGACGTAGTCTAACAATAACACGAGGGTGATAATCACCTGTAAAAACACGAGGGTGATAATTGCACATGTAGTAGTGACGTAACAATAATGTGACGTAGTCTATAACAATAACGAGGGTGATAATCACCTGCAAAAATAGTAGTGACGTAACAATACTGTGACGTAGTCACAAGGGTGATAATCACCTGCAAAAACACGAGGGTATAAATTGCACTAACAATCAATACTGTGACGTATTCTCTAACACGAGGGTGATAATCGCACACATGTAGTGACGTAAGCAATACCTCCTATCGATACATACTGTGACGTAGTCGTAGTTTGGCATATCACGCACTTGTTAATGACGTAAGCGTGGTTATCCAATTTTGGCATGTAATAAAGGTATGCCAAATCAAGCTAAATTTGGACATTGTTGGATTCGGCACGATTGATTGAGATGACGTAAATCGTAAGGAGTGTTATGCTCATGCTAAAAATGGCAGGAAGCATTGCGTGATTTTTAGTCTTGTTGTTATTTTTCCGATCACTTGATAATAAGGGATGGTTGTTAACACATGCCAAATTTGGATATTGTTGTTGGCAAGGTTAATAATGACACCAATGACGTAAGCAATAGCGCTGATTGCACATAACACTTACCTCGAAGTCCGCATGACCTTTGGTGACGTAAGCTGCCAGGGGCGTTGACCACACTTACTTACAAGTCCGCATGACCTTTGGTGTTCATCAAAGGAAACTTACTGGCGTCTGAATGGACGTCAATGAAACAAACATGTTTAGCACCAGGCGAGCAGAGGTCGTATTCACTTTGATTCAATCTGTCTATCAGGAACGACATTGACTCTAAAGTATTATCGTTAACATTTATGTCAAACAACAATCTCGAATCAATTTGGAAGTTAATAAAGAAATTCAGACTAGCATAAATTTCTTTAGCTGTGTCGGTGATGTCTGATTCTCCTGAAAGCATCATGTCGACGAGTCTGTTACGAATGACAACTTTACAATGCCACGCGAATGCTTTGTGTAAGTATGTACTGTAACATGGTATAGCACCTAAAAGGGTAGAGAGTTGTTCCATCACCATGATATCGCATAGATGTTGACGCGACAAACATTCTTCGAGTTTGCGACGCGTGTTAAGAACATCGCGCATACGCTGATCGATATCTACTACACCACCATCATCATCTTCTGCAACAACGTACAACCGATCGCTCTGTCGTGTCAACAGTTTTGCCACAGATTCTTGAATGGTTCCGTTTTCCGAAATCGTCACTTCTACAGGTGGGGTTAGAATCAGGGTGTTGAGCGTGTCCGTTATGTTGATTCTCTTTTTCAAGTAACTTAACAGTTTGATGAGAGAAGCCAATCTTACGTGCTTGTGCTTGAATCTGTCAACATTGGAGAGTAACACAGCGTAATATGTTGACAATTCATCCATAGCTTGTTCAGAATATGCAGTTCTAGGTTCATTAACAAGACTAGGAGGTACGACCGTAGCCGTAGTATTTGTGTTAGTTGCAACATTTTCTTCGTCTAATTTTCTTCTTAGACTGCACCGCCGTCAGACAATCAGTCGTTGATTTGGCTTTCATCGTCTTGTGATCGGATATAGCTATTACATTACCAATGTTATTTCTGATAAAAGATTTCATGGAGTGAATCAAGGAAAAGTTATCCAAGGATTTCCTGTAACTTTGAGTACATTTGTATTTGTGTTAGTGTTACAGATGGTACAGTACTGGGACGCGACGTGTTTCACTTGCGGATTTGTGCTTGTCCGACACGAGATTTAAAGACAGACGAACAAGCTAACTCTAAAAAGAGAAGATTAAAACGCAAAAGATATTCAACTGAGACTCAGGTAAATGTCCAGACTAGATAAATGTTATATTTTATTGAGATGAAACATTATTATTATTATACGAATCTTCAAATTTCTTTCTTGTATTTTCAGATCGCAAAAATACCAAAACTAGTTGACCCAGAGCCTCATGTGTCCAACTTAAATGAAGTTTACAACATTAAGGTAAAGATTTAAAAAAAATAATAAGTAGGAGTGGAGATAGCTTCTATACGAGTTGCATTTACATTTTATCTAATCATAATCTCCCATTCTAGGTAGTTGGACGTCAGTTGTACTTGTTCATGATGAAGATCATGCAGTTTTACTCCAGCACTCACCTGAACATTCCTGACGCTCCATGTCAACAAAACGAAAACACGATGGTACACCAAGAGCAGGATGTGCTCATGAGAAACATGTATTCTAATAATCTGAAGAAGCTCAAAGAAAAGCTGAAGAACTTGAGAGAAGAAAGCAAACAGGGGAGTGAGCAGAAAAGCATCGAAATTATAGAAATAGAAAGCCCAGAAAACTCAGAAAAGAAAAACAGGGAAGCCCAGAAAATACAGAAAAGGAAACACTAAAAAAAAGAAAACAATCCTATAGAAGAACCACTAAACCTAATCAAAGACAACAACCCTATAGAAGAGCCACTAAACCTAATCAAAGATAACAAACCTGTATCATTACGTACGGTGAAAAGAAACAAACCATATCGTCACATTCCATTTGTACATGTCACAAGGGAACCTCGAGAACCTCTTGTTACTCTCAAGAAATTCTGAGTTAAGTAACACATGTATGTAAATAGGGTTTAGCTAAAGTAGGGTCCAATATTTTAAATATATTTTTCGAAACGTTTTTAAAGTGTTATATAATAAATGTGTTTGAACAAAGTTAAACGGAAAAGAAACTTGCACATAGTTTGTGCAAGAAACTGGGGTCAGGATATGCAAAGAGTTTGTCACAGGCAGGATCTACACACAGTTTAACCGGAGAAGAAACTGGGGTCAGGATTTGCACAGAGTTTGTCAGGTGGGTTCAAGATTTGCACAGTTTAACTAGTCCCTGTTAAATTTGTTTCATAACACACATGTATATAATTATGATATTTTAAGTTAATAAAAAAGTATACTGTTGTTCTGCATCTCAATTCTTCTTCAACTATATCTAGACAATACTGACAGCAAGGAATAATGGTGACTTAAGATCTTCATCAAAGTTTGTAGAAATAAGTCAGTATCGTGCACAGAAACACATTCGAGTATAGACGACATTTACGCTATCACGTTCTTAACCTTCTAAGAAGGCTCCGGGTGAATATGTGTTTTAGTCTTGAAGCGACATTCAGATCAATTGTAAATTATGCATTACATGTAGCGTGTCCACACTGAGATCTTTCAAATCAACTGCAAGAACTAAAAGTTAATTCGAACTACAACTACAAGTCACGGACACACTTTGACATTTAATTTACTTAATTGGAGTGTTAACGAATCGGAAGCTTCGAAAGACACAAAGACTTTTCTGAAGAGTAGATGTCGCTGCAGCAACTATTAATGGTTTTTGGATCTTAGAGACGTGTGTTCCTTTCTCTGTTTTCAAAAACAACCACCCCTCAACTTCATCGATACCGATGTTTTCAATTTTCCCTTCGCCATCACAGTACATGTGAACACTTCATGTAGAACAATGATAAATACATTTTGGTGTGAACAAGAACATCGGTTTAAATGTTTTATTTTTTGTAGGGTCAATATCATCCGAACTGTCACCAGGAGTAAAAATAGCTGTTGGTGACTTTCCTTTCCAATAACAGTCTATTTTTTCTACCGTCGTGGGTTTGATCTCCGACATCATTTTCTTCAACACTCGTATGACTCTTACCGATAAACCATTGGGAGTGTTTCCCATAATCGTCAAAACAATGTTTTTTTGGAATTCTAGCAGGGACAGAAATTTGTTGTCGTCATAATTGATATCCATCAAAGATAGAGCCACGTTCTGTAATAACTGTTGGTCTTCAACACAGGCTGATGATTTGACTTCAGCGATTCTCCGAATGAATTTACCGTAGGAACCGATCATGTAAGATATGTTGTTTAATTTCTTTTCAATGTACGTTGTAATGCCTTGGCTATTAAGTATAAAATTATCTAGGCGAATTAGTTTGTCTTGCCACTCGCCCAAGATTTTGTTAGTTCTTATCTTGGTTTTAACGAGACGTCTGGTGAAAATCAGCGGTGTAAAATTGGTTTGGTTGTCGTTTCTCAGTTTTCCGTTTGACTTGATATCAAACCATGAGAATATGGAAGGTGGATGAGTATGGTTAAACAACAGACCCATGTTAGTATTGTTTATCATCGGTTTAACTTCTACATTAATTGTATCTCGTGAGAGTTTACTAATGTGAATGTAACCTTCCGAGAGTCGTATATCTTCATCCGTTAGATTTCCTACACCCTCTGTTGTTGCAGATCCTGAACTCTTTAAAACCACTCTTGATTCTAAAATAGGAAATAGGAAATGAACGATTGACTTAACACTCAATTCCATAAGTTCAGTCATATTGTTAATCTTTTGATTTAAGATGTGCCATCCATCCCCTAAAGGATCGTTAATTATTAATGCAACCATCGGATGCATAGCGTCAGGGTAATCTTTTTCTGCTATGTAGACATACTGATGAAGAGGAGCATACACCAAACGTCCACTAGTGCCATATAATAACTGAATAGCCAAGCCACACAGGAGGCTGATGGCGGTAATGAAAATATCACTCCTGCGAGAGTCGACCTCGTCGTAGTAATCCAACAGGCTGTATATGCGATCGTACCCATCGTACTTCAGGGCAGGAGTGGGTATCAGGGTCCACACATCAACTCATCTCTTAAATCTGTTTCGACAATTGTCACGCAGATGAGTCTGGATCTCGAGTGTATGTTGTGTGTTGTGCACAATGTGACGTTACCTGCATCGCATTCGCTTGAGTCGAGTCTGAATGTGTGTCTTTGTCTTTCTCTCATCTTTATTACGCATGTGAGAGAGTATACGTAACTTTGAATCTCTGGTGTGTGTACTCGCTTGAATGTCGACTAAACTCTATTGAGGTGAATGTGTGTCTTTGTCGTACGGAGTGTTCAATTCTGATTTTGTAAGTCTAATGTTTGAGTTAAAGTCTTACTGCTACAAATTCAGAATTGGACACTCCGTAAGACAAAAACACACATTCACTTCAATAGAGTTAAGTCGACATTGAGTTGAGTCTGCGTGTCACCTGTAGCGGTTAACATTTAAAAAAAAAAAATTATAACTTGCTCTCATCTTTGTACTCGCTTGAATGTCGACTAAACTCTATTGAGGTGAATGTGTGTCTTTGTCTTACGGAGTGTGCAATTCTGATTTTGTAAGTCTAATGTTTGAGTTAAAGTCTAACTGCTGCAAATTCAGAATTGGACACTCCGTAAGACAAAAACACACATTCACTTCAATAGAGTTAAGTCGACATTTAGTGTGTGCTCGCATTGAGTTGAGTCTGCGTGTCACCAGTAGCGGTTAACATTTAAAAAAAAATATTATTAACTTTCTCTCATCACCTGTAGCAGATAACATCGAATAAAAAAATGAATCGTATCACATTGCTCTTGTTCGATGTCACATCTGGAATATCAGATTTAGCGGCTTGATATCTGTCTAATAAATAAACTTCGTTAACTCCGTCATTCGGAGACCACCTCTGCTTCCTAAAGAATCTTTCAAAATCATCATTAGATTCAGACGCTTGAAGCATAAGATCCAATAGCACGCGAATGATGTGTCTCTCAACAGTGTTATCGGCTGAAGCTCGTAGTGTTCGATCGATGAACGATGTGACATCTTTATAATTTTTACCCTTCACTAACGCTCGTATCGTGCGACTTATCACCGACCCATTATTCCATGCGTCAACGTCTTTAATACTAGTGGTGGTGGTGGTATCATCATCATTATTAGCATCATCATCGTCGTCATTCTCCTCCTCCTCCTCCTCTTCGGAAGTTGAAGAGTCATCATGCCGGCGTCGCCGCCGCTGGTGTTCTTCGTCTCCGAATCCTCCTACCTCTTTTTTCTTGGTGTAATTCCACCATCGATTTTTTAACGAGTCAGCTGCCTGCGGGGGCAGATTAGCCACCCCACCAGTGGGAGAGAGACAATGCATCATGAAGTAATAAGCGCTCTGGAACATACCCGTTGTGAAAAACGACATTTTTTCAAGTGATAAAATAGAATGGAGATAGCGAGTCAACATTAGCAGGTTGTCGTGACTTATTGGTAACTTAGAGACATCAACGGAATTGGGAAGATAGACGATATCATCTGCTTGTTCGTCTCGGATGGGCATGTTCATCGTTTTGTGTTCAACGATAGATTTTAAAGCTTTGATTAATTCTCGACGCTGAGATTCAATGGTTTGATTTTTGTTATGTCCTTCTCCTTTCTTATTGCTCTTCTTCTCAAACGCCATATGGGTCAGCGAGTTCGCAGACGCTTCATCTATAATTAATTTTTAGTGGTAATAGAACCATACACGAAGATGATCTTAACCAATGTCTATCTTCTCTGTACACCAAAATGTCTGTCGATATGTTACAACGTCAAACTAAATTTGAAAAAGATTCACTTTTAACCTTATCTAATGACGAATGGAAAATGATGTCGAAAGAAATATTAGATAAGTGTTTATTCTTCACTGGATCAACCGGATCTAACAACGGAACTAATGATGATCCTTTGTATCAATTCCATTTAAAAGGTAACAAGAAAATGTTTGTTAATTCATTATCTGATGCTAAACACATCATTTCTGAGTTAGAAAAGCAAATCGACAAGACCATCGAATACAAGCAATTGTTAGCTTCGGAGGTGTGTGATGGAGTGACTCCTGACTTAAACAATCATAATGATCTTTTGGCTTTAACAGAACGCGGTTTAAGAATTTTCCAGTTCGACCGCATGATCAAATATTTGATTGGTCAATTTTCATTTTTCAAAAAGCTAACTGCTAGATACCTGTGTGAGTGAGATCTAATAAATGGATTATCATACCAATGTCTAATAAATATATAACAATATCTCTTATAAATGGATGGATTATCTTAACAATGTTTCTAATGAATGGATTCTTGTAACAATGTCTCTAATAAATGGAATAACCTAACAATGTTTCATTTCTAAAAATATTTGAGTTTGAATTTTTTTGAATCATCCCTTTAGAGTGTTAACAGAATCAGGTCTCCGGAAAACTAAAACACACATTCACTTCGATTGAGATCTCTAACATTGCAGCATTAAAATAGGACTTAAGACTCTTAGATGTGCACTGTTGTGCTATGAGTTCGCTGTGAATAACGGGGAAGAATTGTTCGTCCGTAACACTGGGATCTTGTTGCCCGCATAAGTTGAGGTACAAGATAATAAACAGATCCATTACTTTGGCGCAGTAACTCATATTTCATATCGTCCAAACCCATTATTGTTTGTTGTTGCATCCTTCCATTCGATTTTAATAAACCTGTTAGAATAGTCATTATTGTATCATTAATAGATCCCATGTCGTTATTTTTAGAAATTTTATGATTAAAGTCCCATCTATTCAACGCTCCGTTTAAACTGTCAATACATTTTAAGATATTTTGACCGTAAGTCGAGGAAGTAGAACAGGATTCAGTTACAGCGAGACATGAAGACGACGACGACGACGACTCATTAATCTTTTCAGCTGTTGTGGTGTCCGAGGCAACCGACGGTGATACTTTCGACTTATTAAAAAACAGGATAGCTTCCGCCACAGCCTCGTCATCTATGTTACTAATCAAAGAACGTACGGAAGGAGAATCCACCTCGCTCTTCTTACAACTCAGGGGAGCAGGTTGAGTGTTTCGTAACATATCCACAACATCTATGTCCCCAATTTCAAATTTTGTGGTTTGTTGTTCTTCTTTGGATTCTGTGATGGGTAATTCTCGTGAACTGGAACATGCTTCCTCGGTTTTTGGATTTCTTGTAATCCCAAAAACATTTTTCAACTCACGCTCTAACCTTAATGAATTATTAAGTGGAATCCCACCCAAAGTATGTTCAGATAAATAGATGTGTTTGGAACGCCGCACGCAATCATGTATGGAAGTGTTAGCATGTCTGGTGTTGACAGTTCCAAACATCTTTTGATTGTAGCAACTAAGAGTTAACATAGCTAATACATTAGCCGCCACGTTCGCTGCCATGGGAAATCTTTCATTGTAGTCTGTTGATATGTTTATCGACCATCGATCTTGTCGAGTACTCTAATATAATCTTATCGTAACTCGATTTTCTAGGTTGTAGAGTGCCGAAGCACGGATGCATCTGCTCCATTGTTGTCTTCAGGGATCCTTTACGTTTCTGGTTGACGTACATGTTGTTCAAAGTGTTGTTGTCGACAGATTGAATGAATTCTAAAAATGTTGATTTCATGGTCTCACCGAACAGGGTAGATGCCCATTCTAACTTTTCATTAGAGGGTTTGCACCTTTTCTTAATTTCACTAATGTAAAACCTTTTAGTAGGATAACTATTAAATCGGTTTGTCGAAGAATCATTGTACATTCCTTTAATTTCCATTTTGTTGTTAGTCCCGTACCTAATTCTTAACTTTGTTAATAAGATGATATTCGCGGTTGCTCTACCGCACATCCATGCAAACAACCACAGGAAAGTCGGATTTGTAATCATAACCGATCTTCGAGAACCGTTAAAAATGTTAATCTCTAACAAGCGTTCAGCAGTGCAACAACTAATAAACATCAGCGACAAGACAACAGAAGAAGATTCTGTCGTACCTAGTGTCAAGAAGATACTGCTAGAAGAAAAAAAACAAAATAAAACACCAGGTGAATTCACCAGGATGATACTTAAGTTGCAAGACATCAGACACAATTTGATAAGAAATCTACTTAACATTATCAAAGCCTATAAAATCAACACTTATCTCACCAATAATTCACTCAAAGAAACTATGTATGAAAATATCTTCACGGCTGCTATTCCGTTCTCTTCTGTGTTCGCAAGGTTCTTGTATGACGACATCGAAGGTTATGGTGCACACCTACAAGCTGTGTTAGCAGAATTAAAACTTTGATTCAATAAAATATATATTTATAACTAACATGTCTTAATAGCCAAAAAGCGGGGTCCGGTATTTTACGTCCCCGTGCAAGACAAAAGCAATGACTTATGCTTTAATTTCGCAACATGTGGATGAGGGATACACGAACTAAACTACATGGCATGTGAGGTAAACAAAGTGTATACACAAGGTATCGACAGAGTGGGGTCCGGATCTACATAGGGGTATACACAAGATATCGACAGAGTGGGGTCCGGATCTACATAGGGGTATACACAAGGTATCGACAGAGTGGGGTCCGGATCTACATAGGGGTATACACAAGGTATCGACAGAGTGGGGTCCGGATCTACATAGGGGTATACACAAGGTATCGACAGAGTGGGGTCCGGATCTACATAGGGGTATACACAAGATATCGACAGAGTGGGGTCCGGATCTACATAGGGTATACACAAGGTATCGACAGAGTGGGGTCCGGATCTACAGAGGGGTATACACAAGGTATCGACAGAGTGGGGTCCGGATCTACATAGGGGTATACACAAGGTATCGACAGAGTGGGGTCCGGATCTACATAGGGGTATACACAAGGTATCGACAGGGTGGGGTCCGGATCTACATAGGGGTATACACAAGGTATCGACAGAGTGGGGTCCGAATCTACATAGGGGTATACACAAGATATCGACAGAGTGGGGTCCGGATCTACATAGGGGTATACACAAGGTATCGACAGAGTGGGGTCCGGATCTACTCTCGTTATGAGAAGGTAAAAAATATTATATATGAATAAGTTTACTTGAGGTAAGTGATTACAGCTAAATCAAAATGTAACATTAACTTTTAAGTCAAAATGAATTTAAATATGATGATGTTGCAACCAAAACACACTACAATGATGTAATTTCCTTGGTATTTAAATGCTCATCAAATCAGTCCGTTTCTCTTAGTGTTACTCCGACACCACGCTCTCTAACTTCCGGAGTTTCGTCCCTACAGTGACAGACGCTGAAGGTTTGATGAAAATTCTCAACATACCGATTCAATACCGATATTGGCGGTGTTGTACACCACCTTACGAGTCAAGTCTCTGGAAAGAAGGTGAACTCCAAAATTTCTTGTTGGATCTGAAAACTGTTGATCGCCTCTACCACATCTCTACGTATGGTTGCAAGTACAATCTGGTGGCACGTGAGAATCGGAAGCACCGAAAGACACAATTGAAAAAAAGGACCGTCAAATGCCGTCAAATGTGTCGAGGACTCCGTCCAATTTTGATCTTGCGAAGTTTGCTACTGTTTCGCTACTTGTCAATTCACCGTTGCCAGCAACGAGTAAAGTCAGCCGAGACCCTGTGAGCCACTGCACCTCGCAAGCAGCTCACCCCCCACCGTGTTGAACCCCACCGCCCAACACCCGAGCCGAGAAACTCTCGGCTAACTGGCCGGGGGTGACCCGATGAGGTGTTCCCCCCCCCTAAAAAGTCCACTTACGGCTCAAACCGGGAGACCGGACCGCCGGATTTTGCACCTGTTACGGATGAAATGCGTGACGCGAGCGCGCCGATATCGTGAGTTACCACTGAAAGTCAGAATGCGACGCTACCTCCTACCGATTCCGAGCGTAGGGGTGACTGAACTATTTTTACAGATGGGTTTCGGTCACGACGGTCGACGATTTGGACCATTCGGGAGGGAAAATCGATCGCGCTCGTCATCCAATATTGCTTAAAGCACTTCGCTACACGCTAGATGCACTACTAAGGTGACTTAGAACCGTCGCTGGTAACGCTGGGGAGGTCGTCGTCAAAAACCCCCCATCGCCTGTACACCCCCGCGGCCCCTCCAAACCCCACAGCTCTTAATTATAGAACTCGCACGTACTCAAACACACAATTACTGTATATATAGATATATATATATATATATATATATATATATATATATATATATATATATATATATATATATATATATATATATATATATATATATATATATATATATATATATATACTATCAGAATCGGACGCTATGAAAGACAAAAACAGTATTGTGTACTATCAGAATCGGACGATCCGAAAGACAAGAACACACATTCACCTCGAAAGAGTTTAGATGACACCTCGACATTTCAATGTCATCTAACCTTAACCGAGGTGAATGTGTGTTTTAGTCTTCCGGAGCTTCCGATTCTGTTAACACTCAAGTTAAGAATTGGATACATCTCAAGAGAAAAACACACATTCACCTTAATGGAGTTTAGACGACATTCAAATGTCATCTAATCTTAACCGAGGTGAATGTGTGTTTTAGTCTTCCGGAGCTTCACATTTTAACAATACTGTTACATACTATGTAATAGTTGCTTAACACTCAAATTGCATCACAAGAGAAAAACACCTTAATATAGTTTAGACAACATTCATTGACTCGAGTGTACATAATGTAAAGTAAGAAGTGGATACATCACAAGGCAAATATTTGATTTGATAATTTTACTACATGGGCGACAATCATATTTACATCTGGAGATGGTTGGCAAGGCCACACCACAAAGTGTTGTAATCTTCCGTAGCTTTCGACTCCGATGTACAAATTACAAATGTCTTTTTGCCAAAAAGTGGGGTCAGTCATTTTACGTTTCCGTGCAAGACAACTTCACTGACTTGTGCTTAAATTTCGCAACATGTGGATGAGGGATACACGAACTAAACAGAGTCGGGTCCGGAATTACATGGGGGTGTACACAAGAGTGCCAATATCGTCTTACCTCGATCGAATTGAATGTGTGTTCTAATCTTTCGGAACTTCCGATTCTGACAATACTGTTACATAGTAGTAACCTAAACAGTCAAATTAAGACGAACTACAGAGTCGGGTCCGGATTGACATAGGGGTGTACACAAGAGTGCAAATGTCATCTTACCTCAATCGAGGTGAATGTGTGTTCTAATCTTCCGGAACTTCCGATTCTGAAATTCTTACTTAGAGTGTTAAGCTAACTATGTAACAGTCCTTCTTTAAAGAGTGTTTTGGGAATAAAAATATTTTTTTGATATGTCTGGGAAAAGGTAAAGCTCTCCCTGACGACGTGCAATTATTGTTGTATGTTCTAAGTGTCATGAAATACAGACTGTACATGATGTTAGTCAAGAGCGCGGCAATCAATGTATTGATTTCATGAGATAATTGGGTTACCGACAAAGACGTTTGACGTTGGAAGCATATCGCCAGGATTGCGGTGTGCACAACGCCGTACCCATTACAATGTACTTGTTTCACTTCATGGACATGTTCAAAATTGAGACGAGAACATTGTTGTTGAAGAATACTTCCTTTGAATTCTCAGATCTGTTGACCAAGATGAGTGACGAGAACAGTTATGATTTTTTCAGATACAGTATCTTCACGTTGAACAATAGTCGCATCTACTTTCTGTTAAGGTTAGCGTTTTCCCATTCAGCGTTAAGAGGATTTTCATTGATCAAAGAAAACATGACGTACAACCTGACACATGCTACGGTGATTCAAAATATAATCAAATTGAACAAATGCTTACCTATACAGAATCATATCATCTACGACATCTGCAACTCCTATATGAAAATCATGACAATTGTTAACAAGAGCAGTGATATAAGTCTGGATGTTGAGTTCCTAACATTTGATACAGTTCCCAACTTCATTCAACTTATCGAGGAAGTGCCTCTTTTGAGAAATTGGATGAGTTTTAATCATTTTGCAGATGAAGAAGAAAGAAAAGGAAAAAAGAAATTACCTGTTCCACTCAACAACAAGAGTTTATACTTCCATTCTCTCTTCAACATCAACCAAAACACAGCAGTTAACTTGACGGTGAACTTCAAGAACCAAAGTTTGTTAGTTAACGTTAACCAAATTGGTTTCACACTAGGATCGTCAGAGACCGCTCAACCGATGTTTATCATGTCCAAGTCCATAGGCAATGCTGTGTTTGGTGAAGACGAATGCAGGTATCTTCGTTTGATGGAAATTCTAGACAGACCCATTACATCGAACATCATCAGTCTACTTGATGAATATCATGAGTGTTTCCATAAAGTCAGAAATATCTTAAAGATTCCTGATTGTTCATCATCGATCTTGGAAAAGATCAAGCAAGAAGTTTATCTGAAAATGGAAATTGGACACCTCGTCAAGTCCATTGAATCGAATCTGGACGCACTGTCGTCCAACATGTATTTGTGTATTGTCAAAATTCTCTACATCAGATTGGATAACGTCTACAGTGTAGTGACTACATTGTGTCAAATCAGAAACGGTTTCACGCCATTTGTTGGTTGATTCATATTTTTATAAGTATCATGGTCAAGAAATAGCAGAGAAGCTATTCATTCATGTTGTAGAGAAAACAGTTTGTCAAATACGGGCCTATGATGATGTTAGAGAGTACAAGAAAGCGATCTACTTTCTACAACAGTTCCCTATTCCTTCCGTAGGATTCTCCTACATTGTGAGCACCTTCCCCCAGTATTGTCACATGGAGAATCACATGTTCAACGTCTTCAACACTGCACTCAGATTAAACGCACGAGCCATCATCAACATCGCCAGAATTCCTAATGTGGCCATCAACATGGAAATGACTAACGTGACTTTCGGAGTTCCTGTTTTCTTCTTGGGTTTTTGCAATGACGCCTTCCACACTTATTCAGAGTATGTGCTCAACACGCTGATGTACAACAACGTCTTTCCGGACACTATTTCAGAGACCGGTGAGAACATCTTTCATTTCTTGGCAAGGTATGGTGAATGGCCTGAGACCAACACCAAGCTAACCCGCCAGTGGAACACGCTCATCGAATGTCGGAAAGAATAATTCGCCAGGGCTATTGAACACAGACGTGCCCTAGATGGAGCCACACCTGTCATGATAGCTGTAGCCCTGCGTAACTTAAAAGCCTTTAATTTCTTCATGTCCATCGAACCCAAAGCAAAACTTAACACGGCTTTTGGTAATTCCAAGACTACAATGTCCTTTGTCAAAGGTATCAAACCGGTCATCGCCATCAAGATGTTACCCACACTACAGTTGTCGAAAGTCGAGAAGAAATCGGACAGAGCCAGTTCGAATACTTCCTGCATGGGATTAGCTAGTGAGAGATACGCCTTGATCGTCAACAATTTTGATTTGTTGCTTTCCTCAGGAGCTTATGTCATAGGAACGCTCAACCTAATGTTTTTTGACACTCATCTTCCTGAGCGATCCTCTAACCGTAAGTCAAGCTGCCCGTTGCACGTGGATCTCATCAACTTGGCGGCGGAATGTTTGAGAAGAAAACACTATCTAGACTTCAAGAGGGAGTTCCGGCCGATCGAATTATGAACGCAATCGTTGACAATTTCGTCAATGTTTCAAACAAGACCAGAAAAACATTCAGGTGCCTTTCGACAAGAACACCCACTGCAGTAGACAATTAATCGATAATTTAAATCAAAGAGGGTACTAAGCACTTTCTCCAAATTCTGTTGAGTAATAATGCGCGTCCAGTAGCAGGTTGCACCGACATCGTCATGTGCGGTGAGAACGGTGTACCGTTGCATCCGTACACTAACCAACCGCTCTACAACGTGGACGACATAGACTTTGATATTGCAGCTCTGGCCTCCTCAATGAATTGTAGGTGCCAACCTGGATATCAAGCCGTGAAAGACGACGTTACCAACATCCCGAATTGTAAACGTGTAAGTTCTTCGACACTGTGGCATGACGATTCCAAAACATTATTCGGATGTCCAGTAATCTTTGAAATAGAGGAAAGGAAGTTTGTCTTAGTGTCACAGCTTTGCTTGTTCGTTTAAAATCGATATACGAAGATGTCGATTTAACTAACGGAGGATCAGATTATGCTGATGGTTATCTGCAGCAGACCCGACCATTATCACGGCAAAAGCTGATCCTTACGATGTTCAACCCGACTTGGAGAGAGTCATCATATATTCGGTAGGTCAAGCAGTCTCACTTATTAATGTGTTCCTTAACATTGCACATTTTCTTCAGAAAACGGATGTCGATAACACTTTAGATGCATTGAAGAGTGAAATTGAGAAAGTTCGTTTACCGTATTTAGACTTGGCACAAATTAGAAATATTTTAGAAAAAAACTGACATGTCTGTTCTTACTAATGATCCTCACGGATTCTTGATGGGTCGCATAGTAGCCATCATCGACATTTCAGATCAATCTCTGATCCATCCTTCCTCTTCATTGATCGATCAACCCAACAAATTCGAAACGACAATGAGATGGACCAATTTAGTCGAAAAAACCTTACAGTCTAAGAAACTTACATCGATGAGATCCAACATCGATTCTTTTAATTCTAAAGAAGCTTTTAAATTAATGATGATGGACGAAGCTCAAGACGAACTTTTGATATCTGTAGTAAACGGTTTAATGCTTTGAATGCAAAAGGAGGATGTCTGATAATTCGTAAGGTCGATTGTTGACGACGTCGCCCTTGTCGTCGACCGTTCCTTGAGGTTGCCGAGTGTTAGGAACACCAGCCCATAAAATCAGGCGCTGGTTCAAGTAACCGCACATTTTTCTCCCTTCTTACCGACTGTGGGCGTCAACATGTTGCCTACGGCCACTGGTTCACCGGTTGTCGGATTGCGTGACTTCCGGAATGCGTAACAACCCTTGCCACACGCCGTCATCTTTCTCAATACCTTGCCCGTCTCGTCGTATAAAGGAAACTCGGAGGCGTAGGACTCAGAGAAAGAACAAGCAGTCGCTCCACCAGCAACAGATACATCCACCGGGATACAGGAAAAGACATCACACTCCAACTTGGAGGAATCAAACTGAATGTCATAATACGTTGCTAATTTTTGGTGACGTTCTACCAATATTCCGGGAATGTTTTTTCCATCCTTGGACTCCCAAGTCTTTCACGGTGATGAACGCATACCGGTGTGGATCCTGACGTTTTTATCTCACCAGTTCAGTTTGACGGAGTTTCTCACTAGCGTACCTAAACGCAGCTACGGTATCAGCGTGGGTCAGCGAAGAGACAACAGCGGCGGTGGCGTCTGTCATTTCATTGGTAGGTGTGTAGTAGTCGTGTTTGTGTGTGTGTGTGTGTGTTTTTTTTTACGTTGTTGCCTATTGCGCCGGTAGGCATCTTCCCGGTGGGGCCTGATGGTCGGCCCAAGGCTTCTTCCAGGTGGGGCCTGATGGTCGGCCCAGCCCGTTCTGGCGCAGGCGAGTGTTTATAGTGGCGCCATCTTGCATTGGCTCATGCTGCCCCCCGGAACTCGTTCTTGATTCGCTTGGACGGCTTCCTCTAGAGTCCGGGTTGATGGGTGGTCTTCAGGACAGCATGTGGGTAGTTTTAAGCCACTCGGCGGTGACTGAAAAATCCGAGTGGTAGCGGGAGGATTCGAACCCGCGTCGTCCATCACGCGGTGAATGTGAGCCCAGTACGATACCACCTACGCCACCGCCTACCCAACGTCTTAGCCTTGTAAGTGCGTGTGTGTGTTTGTATCATCAACAAGATTATAAATACTTAACTGCGTCTCTACCTTAACGGGCACCAATTCTACTCGCTTGTGCCGTCCATCTCACTTCACTGACGTTGCTCCGCCCCTATCCGTTATCCACGCCCAACCCCGCCCTCTGCCTCGCTTAATTCGTGTTGTTAGTTCTGGTTATTTTTTTCATTTACTCCGCCCACATGACACATGACACATCACTTGTACACCCCCCCTCCTCCTTGTATACCCAGCATTCAGCGTCCTGCTCGCCTCAGAATCGGGCTACTGGAGAGTCTAAACACACATTCACCCTTCCGCTCTTAACTGAGCATTCAGCGTCCCGCTCGCCTCAGAATCGGGCTACTGGCGAGTCTAAAACACATATTCTCCCTTACGCTCTTAACTGAGCATTCAGCGTCCCGCTCGCCTCAGAATCGGGCTACTGGCGAGTCTAAAACACACATTCACCCTTCCGCTCTCAACCCAGCATTCAGCGTCCCGCTCGCCTCAGAATTGGGCTACTGGCCAGTCTAAAACACACATTCACTCTTTCGCTCTCAACCCAGTATTCAGCGTCCCGCTCGCCTCAGAATCGGGCTACTGGCGAGTCTAAAACACACATTCACCCTTCCGCTCTCAACCCAGCATTCAGCGTCCCGCTCGCCTCAGAATCGGGCTAGTGGCGAGTCTAAAACACACATTCACCCTTCCGCTCTCAACCCAGCATTCAGCGTCCCGCTCTCGTACATTCTCAACTATAAGAGAAAAAAATTGCTTAGTGTGAATGTAGTGTTTGTTTTCATGATGTGAATGTATATTTTCAGTCTTAACGGGCACCAATTCTACTCGCTTGTGCCGTCCATCTCTCTTCACTGACGTTGCTCCGCCCGATCCGTTATCCACGCCCAACCCCGCCCTCTGCCTCGCTTAATTCGTGTTGTTAGTTCTGGTTATTTTTTTCATTTACTCCGCCCACATGACACATGACACATCACTTGTACACCCCCCCCCTCCCTCCTCCTTGTATACACAACACCTGGTATAAATGGGAAGCACGGACGGCGTCAGTCATTGTTCGGTGTAGAAAGCTAGACACAACTTAATTCAGTTAAACTTTCAATCTGAAACACTATCATGTTTTCAACAACTACTGTCGTCGATGACGCAACTACATTAATACCTTTTGTTGACAAGAAACGAAAAAGACCTATTGACGAGAAAATAGTTTCAAAATTTAAAAGATCTTGAACATCAAACAGCGACATCGGCTGCCCCTGTCCAAGAAAAAAAGATTGGTGACATACGTCAAACGGTTAACAACGGTGGTGGTAGCAGATACGACGACAGCAGTGACGTAGGCAGCAGTACTTGCAAAAAAGACATAGCTGGGTCCTCTGAGAACAACCAAATCATCACCACCATCAACAACCACCGCCCTCGTAATCGACCACCACAACATCATCATCAACGACAACACCACCACTTCTCTCCACTTCCTGTCAACCGTCAGCCTTATCACTATGAGGGTGGATACGACTCTGGATCCAGTAATAATCGTTATTCACATTACAGGTCAACAGAAGCTATCCCAAACACTTCTTACCGTGTTGGTGGTCATCATGCCCCTTATGAAGGAGAAGAATTCTACGGTGACGAGGCGAATACGAACAACGTCACGAACCCTACATGAGATATCGCCAGCCGCATCACAACCACCCTTCTGCCTATATTCCCTCGTCAACCCCACCACCACCTGGCCCACCCGCTGCTTTCTTCCCACCTCCGCCTTCCTTCAACCTGCAACATCACCACCATTCAACGATGCCGCACAGGCATTACAACAAACACTACTACGACAACAGGCCGCAACATCAGGAACAACCCATACCTTACCGCCCACGCATTCGACACAGAAAGGATAACAAAACAGGTGAGTAGCTGCTTTATAAATATAAATTGAATATTTTAGAAATTGAAGTTTGATTTTAGAAATGGAAGAAATTGATTACTATAATAATATTTGGCTTATTTTTTTCTCTTTACAGATGATGAAGAATTTTTCAGAACCGTATTTTCGAAAATACATCAACAGTCTTCTCCCTACACATTTGTGATCTGTATTTCCTTTTGCTGCAAAAGGAGATGTACTCGATCCTGCGAGACACCTTGCATAGGTTTAATTATGATTCCATAGCTTTTGAGAAGGATCTCCACCGGATTTTACAAGACTTAAAGCACAAAGAAGTGAAGAAGCAAAAGAACATCAAAGAGAAGTTGAGAAGGAATATCCGAAGCACATGCCCACGCTTTCTCATGGAGCGGAAGCGTACAAGCTGCGGATGTTACATTTGAGTCACAATAGCGGTGGCGGAATTGCCAGTAGCAGCAGTGACTACGATTTGCAGAAACCTTCCACGGTTTTCTTGTACGCCGCGGCGGCGACTGCTGCTGATGTAACTCTAACTCGTGAACAATTTAACAACATAAAAAACAAAACTGCAAATAATGATTCATACAAAGTTGTCGGGGCCACCGTATCAACTCTGAACGATCCTGGAAGACCGGATAGAGTTTATGTTGCCCTCCATCCGGTAAACCCCCCTATTGACTTTCACATAATAGGTTACACTCTTGGTTTTCGAGAGAACACAACACAAGTTGACGGTGGTTACAACGTAATCTTTCCGATAGTAAACAAACCTACTCAAACTCTAGTAGAACTTGCCAGAGAAACTGTCGATGCAGTCGGTAAAGTATCTATTTATAATTCTGAAGTGCAAGGTATCGGATGTTTCGGCACATTACCGCCAAAAACATATGATGAGATTAATGTCTTTCAACCTGCTTCAAGAGAATTCTTCGAAAGACATACGTTTTTTCGAAAATATATCAACAGCAACAGTCTTCTCCCTACACATTTGTGATCTGTATCTCCTTTTTGCTGCAAAAGGAGATGTACTCGATCCTGCGGCGGTGGCGTCTGTCATTTCATTGGTAGGTGTGTAGTAGTCGTGTTTGTGTGTGTGTGTGTGTCTTAGCCTTGTATGTGCGTGTGTGTGTTTGTATCATCAACAAGATTATAAATACTTAACTGCGTCTCTACCTTAACAGGCAACCATCATTCATCATTGGAGAAAGAGATAGTTTGGAGCAAGCTAGTCTTCAAACAGTCTACAATCAAAATGACGACGATTCCACACATCAGCCATGCGGATATCTCTTCTTCTCTGGTTTCCTTCATGTAATTTAAGAGAGTGTCCTGCATACTGCTACTGCTGCTGCTGCTGCTGCTTTTTCTCCTGTGGTCGAGGACCTCATCCTCGTGTGTAATGGGATCAGACAGAGGGAAGATTTCATCGATGCATCTCACAATGGACGACATGGGTGCTTCATCACCCGCATTAGCTGTCAATCTAGCTTCTTTGAAACTTCGTCCTTCGTAACCGTACATAACCATAGGTTGGGCTCCGATTAAATTTTCACGAAGTGTGTACAGACCAATGCAAGAGTCGATAATTTCAATTTCGACGGGAATGAGGTCTTGACGGTAATTGTGCAGCATGATACCCTCATATGTTTTCTTGTAGTTGGTCTTCAAATAAGCCAAACATTTTTCACGTTCTGAGAACCGGAGATAAAATATGAAAAGTCCATGTTAGTCCAGTGAACCTGATTAGTCGACGACTGATTCAAGCGAACATCTGCACTAGCTTTGATATTCAAACCCAATAATTTCATCTCTTTGATCAGTCTATAAAGAAACCAAAAGATATTCAACTGTAGACACGCCAATTGTCGTAGGTGAAAACGAATCACCAAAATGTTGTTCTGTTCGACAATAGAAACTCCTTCCGCAAAACATAATTCAAGAAAAGATTCATCAACGGGAGACCAAGGCACTGACGAACCCGTTACAGGCGATGCTGGCATCTCACCGCCAGAATGAGTGGTGGTGCTTCTATGGGACGACAGCAAAGCCTTTAACATGATCTCGATACTTTCATTTTCTTTCTTAATCAATTTGCCAGTGTTGCAGGTCACACGAATAACGTTGCTAGAAGTACTACCACCGCCGCCACCAATACTGACGTCCATCAGAAGATCAGAAGCATTGCCTCCCGCTCCCGTCTTCTTTTCAATCATATCAAAATCACTTGCCCAAAGTTCACACAATAGGATCGGAAGGATTTCGGTTGAAAATATTCTTCGTTCGGTTCTGCAGTTTCTGAACAAGTTTCAGACTTTCATCTAAAGATAGGAAATCCTTTTCTTTATCTTTCTTAACCATCGGCATGATGAAAGTCATCCTCACACGTCACTGATAACAAAGAACCTCTCAAGAAGGGAGGGTATAAAAGAAACACAGCGCAGGGAGTAGAGCTGTGATCCGGTCCTTCCTGTGTCAAGGAAGGTCTTGACTACGGACTACGTGCAACCTGCTAATATAGCGACCAGCTAACCCACCCACCTGCACTCAAATGGCTGACCCAGCATCAAACGATTCATTTATATTTGCATCACTCATAACCATGATCTTGATCATCAATTCTTTCATGATGTTGATCATTTTTATGATAATTAAACATTCTTTTAACAAATTAGCATTTATTGAAAATGTTCTTCTCAACTCCGTAAAACACGATGAACATTCTGAAAAAAGATCATTGATCGACCACGGCAACCACGGGAACCACGGGAACCACGACAACCACGGGAACCACGGGAACCACGGGAACCACGGGAACCACGGGAACCCAACACGAATGGTCAGCATTGACATGGAATCCAGATTCACCCCTATGAACACTCCTGTAGAACCACTCAAAAATCCAACCATCGACTTGAAATCCGGACGAGTTTCATGGTCAATTCCATCTAGCAGTCATTCTCACATAATTTGTAAGCCGCAGCCGCAGATACCCTCACACCCACCTGTAGACGGATTGCCACGTCACCCACACACACCTTTTTTCTTCAACAATGTAACCCTTGAAGAAGAGGATGAGGAGAATAAAGAGGAGGATCATTACATGTCCATGAATAATTACATTAGCAGTTCTGCACCCAATGCTTCATCATCATGCATTACACCACCGCCTCTTCCTCAACGCAATATGACCATGTAAAGAGTGGAGGCGATTCATGTGTAACCACAATTCAAACACAAACCAAAACATAGTTCAAAATGAAACAAAGCCAAAGCATAGTTTAAATAATATTAAGAGATAGATATAGATTTTTTATTATTATAAATTAAATACACAATTTGTTAATGAATTTTTTTTTTACCCTTCAATATCAAGACTTGTTATTGTACTTTTTTTCTTTCTTCATAATCCAGGTTTATACTTTTTTCCTCGTCTTCGTTACATCCCTCACACAAGTCTGCTAACTTATCTATAACTTCAATAATATTTTCCTCAACTGTGGGTGTGATGGTATCAGGATGTGTATGCTTGAACACACCAATGATCATAGGTACTATGCTTAACAAGACATTGGCCACTATACAGGATATTTTTTAAAATTTACTAGAACAACTCAACACTTCATCATCATCATCATCATCGTCATTATTTACCTCTTCTATATTTTTCTCTTCTGTATTCTCCTGGTCCTCTTCTGTATTTTCCTGGTCCTCTTCTGTCTTCTCCTCCTGTTCGTGGTCGTCGATGACTATGACATTCATCTCTTCTTCATCAGACCAAATTTTACTATCACTTGTTTTGAATGTTAAGCCGATCGCTATTGGTTCACCACCACTGATGCTGACTCTCTCATCATCGTCTTCTGGATCGCTATCGACAGTTGTCCAAGATAAAAACACACATTCACCTCATTTAAGGTTAGACAACACTCAGTACGAACTAAATTCAGAATTGGAAGCTTCGCAAGACAAAGACACACATTCACCTCATACAAGGTTAGACGACATTCAGTACGAACTAGATTCAGAATCGGAAGCTTCAGAAGACAAAGACACGCATTCACCTCACACAAGGTTAGACGACATTCAGTACGAACTTTAAAGTCAGAATTGTAAGTGACTTTCTGAAAACAACGGAGTTCTTTGCTCTCAATTACTTCATATTCAACAGCATTGCTGATCCAATCACGATCATGGATTTCAAAGAACATATCTATTTCATTCAAAGGGCTTTGTTCATCAATAAGACCATATTTACTTCATGCATGTGTATGATGTGCTTCAGGTCTCACATTATATATTCACACATGGCAGAAGTGGACTGAACTGTATAGCGGTGAACTTACTGTAGAGTGCACGACCTATGTTTTTTTGATGTTGAGGTTTGGGTTTGCACATTATGTATTATTGATTGGACGTCACTACTATTGATTTATGTGTGCAATTCGTATTTAAGCAGACTAGTCACTTCTCTTTGGTGTTGCGGTAATTATCACTCTCGTGTTTTAGCAGACTACGTCACAGTATTGATTGAGGATAGCTTATGTCACTACTCTTCGAGATTGCTTCCTGTGAGTAATTAATTATTGATATTATTTTAGGTGTGCAATTAACACCCTCGTGTTTTATCAGGTGTGTTATCAGAAGCCTACGTCACAGTATATAGTGAAAGGAGGTTCACTACTCTTGATTCATATGTGCAAATAACACCCTCGTGTTTTATCAGGTGATTATCACCCTCATGTTATGGCAGACTACGTTACAGTATTGATTGATAGGAGGACAGGAAGTGTGTATTAATACCCTCGTGTTCTAACAGGTGTTATCAGGAGACTACGTCACAGTATATATTGATAGGAGGTTCACTACTATTGATTCATGTGTGCAAATAACACCTTAGCAGGTGATTATTACCCTCGTGTTATAGCAGACTACGTCACAGTATTGATTGATAGGAGGACTTCCTGTGTGTATTTATACCTTCGTATTTTATCAGGCGTTATTAGGAGACTACCATTGCTTATATTATTGATTCATGTGTGCAATTATCACCCTTGTGATTAACACCCTCAAAAACGATAAGATGATTTGTCTGTTAGACAAGATAATAAGGAGAGTTAACGCTTACAATTCGGGACAGGATGTTGATTTGCAGAAGTGGGCAAGCCGCATGTTGAATGTCGGTGCATTCGTGCGGTCCTGGAATCCCACTTTCGGATCTATGAAAGGTATCATTCCCCAACTTCAGGCGACGTACAAGAAAGAGCGAACCGTTATGCAACAAGCTGTCAAGATTTACGCTAAGCTCGATCCGAGGAAAGCAGATCTCAACCGAGTGGGTGAGAAGACGACCAAACTCTCTATGAATTCAATATACGGATGTCTGGCGCTCAGATGCAAGACCCACAAGATTATAGACTCTTCCTCTACCCGTAGAGAATATGGAGGTGTGGGAGTTGGTGGTGGCTTCGCATTCCAATTCTGAATTTAGTTCGTACTGAATGTTGTCTAACCTTAAGTGAGGTGAATGTGTGTCTTTGTCTTTCGAAGCTTCCGATTCGTTAACACTCCAATTAAATAAATTAAATGTCAAAGTGTGTCCGTGACTTGTAGTTGTAGTTCGAATTAACTTTTAGTTCTTGCAGCTGATTTGAAAGATCTCAGTGTGGACACGCTACATGTAATGCATAATTTACAATTGATCTGAATGTCGCTTCAAGACTAAAACACATATTCACCCGGAGCCTTCTTAGAAGGTTAAGAACGTGATAGCGTAAATGTCGTCTATACTCGAATGTGTTTCTGTGCACGATACTGACTTATTTCTACAAACTTTGATGAAGATCTTAAGTCACCATTATTCCTTGCTGTCAGTATTGTCTAGATATAGTTGAAGAAGAATTGAGATGCAGAACAACAGTATACTTTTTATTAACTAAAATATCATAATTATATACATGTGTGTTATGAAACAAATTTAACAGGGACTAGTTAAACTGTGCAAATCTTGAACCCACCTGACAAACTCTGTGCAAATCCTGACCCCAGTTTCTTCTCCGGTTAAACTGTGTGTAGATCCTGCCTGTGACAAACTCTTTGCATATCCTGACCCCAGTTTCTTGCACAAACTATGTACAAGTTTCTTTTCCGTTTAACTTTGTTCAAACACATTTATTATATAACACTTTAAAAACGTTTCGAAAAATATATTTAAAATATTGGACCCTACTTTAGCTAAACCCTATTTACATACATGTGTTACTTAACTCAGAATTTCTTGAGAGTAACAAGAGGTTCTCGAGGTTCCCTTGTGACATGTACAAATGGAATGTGACGATATGGTTTGTTTCTTTTCACCGTACGTAATGATACAGGTTTGTTATCTTTGATTAGGTTTAGTGGCTCTTCTATAGGGTTGTTGTCTTTGATTAGGTTTAGTGTTCATCTTCAGTGTCATTAGAAATGGGTACAAGTGATGATTTACTATTGATAGTCCACTCATTCAACCCACAAAAACGCTTGAAGTGTTTGACACAGTCTGCAAAAGGTCTTAGTTGATTTGAAGTATCTTTGCGAATGATGTTAAGGTAACGTCCTACTCTTTCCGATGAAGATAAACTAGGCCACTGCTCTTCATCTACTTGCATTGCAAGATGATCTTCTATGATCTTTGAATTGCGAAGTAAAGGATCAGTGTCTTGAAACCATTTTGATGTATCCAACAGTTCAGGAGAATGTATACTATACGGTATTTCTCCCATGGAGATTATACTGTTTAAACTCTTTTCTTTAGACATCTTAAAAATGACGGAACCTAAATTTAAATTCCACCACATGACTACTTGAGACATGCCACTTATAATATCAGGAAACTCATGATGTGGTTGTGGTAACGTTAATTCCTCATCATCATCGTCGTCGTCGTCATCATCATCATTATTGTTATTGTTGTTATTATTAAGATTGGTGTTGTCGTGGTTATTACCAATTACTCGTTGAGACACTCGCGACCACAACCGATAGGCTACCATCCTATTGGCATCAGCAGTTACCCCTGCACCATCAACTGTAGCTTTGACTGTTTTTTTAGCATTGTTATGATTGTACGGCCCCTGATACCCGACCTCTTCGATGACGAATATTTGTTTCTTGCCAGCCACATAAGCCAATTTAGCATCAGATGAAGAACAATCACCCTTTCCAACCAGCGCTTCTGCACCCATGTCGGTGTAGGAATCCCACCAAGTATGTTTGGCGATGTTGACAACAGATGATTTTAAGTTGTTTCCTAAACCAACTAAAACAACGACAGTTTTTGGAGTCATGTTTAACCCAATAGATGTTATGGTTTGGACCAGGTGATGAGCCATTTCTCCGTCGCCAGTGCACATATTGTTGATGAAACCCATGAAGTTCATCATGGATCTCAGAAAATACAGACTGTGAAGTCTAGGTAGCCCTGTTTTTTGATCAACTACTTCTCTGTAACATTTTTGAACTGCTTTAGCAACATGTTTATCTACTTTACTTTTGTTGTTAAGATTTTTGGAGAGATCGAGTGCAAGAGCGTAGAAGATCTCCAGCGAGACGGCGTTCTCGTCGTCCACACAGTAACACACAGGTGCCATTAAGGCCGACGTTACTACGTCAACTTGTTGTCGCTTCTTCGGTGGTGGACCAATCCTGTCTTCTTCCTCCTCGTTAACACACATTGACCAGAAATTATGTTCGTTGATATCATTGGAAGAGTAGTTCACCAATCTCGAAATGTGTTCAGCCATCATGAGTCCACGTGTCTCAGCGGTGCCTTCAATGCACATACTCAAGAAAGCCGATTTTGTGTTAGGATCGAACATCGATTCGAGGACGATCTGTTTTTCAGTTTGAATCTTACACCTGACATACATGTCTGATTTAAGATTGATATTTTCTAATCTGCCACCAACAGAAAATTACCGTCGATAAGAAAAATCTGTTGTTATCGACGCTTATACACGATGTTTTGCAAAACCTACAAAGTCCCCTACGCTTTATTACTGCAACCCATGTGTCCTCTGACTGGTAGCTCGTATTTACAATGTGGCATAAAACCATCTTGAGCCAACTACCTTGACTTTCTTAATCGTAGTCAATGAGGATTGTACATCATGTCCAACATCAAAGGAATCCCAATCGATCCACTACTTGTGCGTGTCAATGGTGTTTTCTGATTGCACCTGATGAGATTTTGCAGATCAAAGATAAGGAAAGCAAGAAAGCTTATCAGAATCGCTTACTGAATCAAATCAACACCGAAAACATCAATATGGTTTCAGGACCCTATTCCAGCGTACTTGTGTTCGATTACAAACACAGCGAGCTTTTGTTCCTCTCGAATAGGAACCAAACCTAAGGAGAGAGTGGACGATACTTCAAAAGGCCAAGTTGGAAATAGCAGACATGGGTCATCTTTCTATTCTTCCTGGAGACGTGCCACTCAGGGTCAATGCAGCAGACAGCAGCAATCTCATTCAAGTCTTTGACACTGTCTCTGGACACCTACTCTTCAAGCTGAAGCACGACATGAAGACGGGGATCAACATAGATGACATGATTATAGAAATGAAAAGAGCTTATGATAGTTTTCAGACAGATAACCAGAAACAAGTATGTGTTGAAGTAGAACAGATCGTTCCGTTTCTCACCAATGAGCAGAGACAGAACATTCTCGCTCGAATCGTTCAAGTTGAATCTGAAACTAAAAATGAACTCGTCCAAAAAAACTATTCACATAAGAGTTTGTTTCCTTATCTCAAAGTCTTAAGTCTGAATGACCGCTTGCAATTTAAGAACGATGTGCAAAAATGTTTCATGGATGAAGAACAGCAAATGACTCTGAACGACCTCATTGCGACATCCCGGAAGAACCTTAGCTTGATGCGATCCTGTCAGGTATTCAGATCCCTTATGAAAATGTTGAAAAATGAGTTCTACGAACACATCTACAAGGCATTCGCTTCTTCCTTGCGATGCAGAGACACCTTCCATTGTCTAGAACTCGACCTGCAGACAACAGAGACAACAGAGAATTAACGAAACGGCTTTAGCTGTAAAGAAAAATCAACAGATGACGAACTATCAAGTATTGGAAGTCATGCAAACAACTACCCATGTGAATCCTCCTATTACATCAAACACAAACATACCAGTCAATACAACGGACATCAATGCAACTATGATCGGTTTCCATCCATTGACTATAGCCAAACATTTCAAGAATGTCGTCGTCCAGGAAAGTGATGATGATAAGCAACTAACGTACTACGATGGGCATGGTCTGGTCTCCACTAACGTTGACAGCATTCCCGATCCTTACGTCAATCTGACCGACACCGTCAGTATCGACCTGGCTGAAACCTTGATGTTAGAGACACCGTTCACCAGCAGTGTACTTCCAATTCGAAACAACGAAGACGGAGAGGATAGGGTTGCAGTTCCTAGATACATCACTAACATGTGGACTTTCATCAAAGATGATATTCACATGCTCTTACAACCTCCGATGTTCGCTTACAGTGACTTTAATATTTTTAAGGATTACAAGAACTATGATTTCAGAGAGTCCCCAAGTGAAGGCGAAGGTGGTTACGCCGACGGCGTCATGAGGATGACTCTGCGTGGAAATGTGTTCAATGCACTCACTGAAAGACAACGCCATGAGTATGGTATCAAAGATGCAAGTAGTGTCATTTTAGGACAAGTCATAGTTACTATGTTGTTGAAAACTCTGGACGCTCTACCCTTGTGTTTTCCACCATCACCGTCATCAACCCCTAGTGGATTGAACATGCACGCCCGCGCTCTAGTCTTCACTATCCTAAGCTGTATGTGGTCGGGCACTTACAGCATGTTGGACACGGCACCTCTCATCATCTTTGGGGACTCTGTTAACATTAACAAGTTTGGAATAACTAATTTGAAAAATGCAGGATTGTTAGCGGCGAATCTTTGGAAGACTGGAATACCAGACTGGAACCTGGGTGTTCAAGCAACTTGTGAGGTCATGCAGAGAATGATTGACAATGTGGTTAACAAATCAGTAGAAGAATATGAATCAATTACAAACCAACAACAACCATCATCTCAAGATCTCAATCCTAAATTTGGGAAAACCTATAAACGAAGATGGCAAACATTCGATGGCCTTACTCCTATGACTCACACCAAAGCTATCGTTGACAGTGATTTGTTACCTGAGGTGTATAATCTCTGTACTCCGATAGAACAACCTTCTTGATTAATGATCTTGACAAAAGATCTAATTTTTCAAACGGATCATGAAAATCGATTTCTCCGGCTACTGTCGCTAAGACAGTTTTCTCTTTGCGTTGAATCGTTTTCTTCTGACAACGTTCGCTTCTTCATCATTTTGGGATCTCCGACATGTTTAAGAAATGTTTTTAAAATCGAATCTATTTCCTCTTTTGTTTGGAAAGAATTTCTAAATCAGAAACGACTCGTTGAGAGAGAGAAGTGTCAACCACGGTATGATTCAAAGCCGCATGACACATACTATCGGTAGCCGTGTCATCTCTGTAGGAAGGAGTAGCAACAGTTAATAGGTTAGCTACTACCTCGATGAGGCCAGCAAAGTTAACTTTAAGTTCTGCGTCATCCTCCGGATCCATTTCAATTATTATCAAGATATCCAATAAAGTTAATCCATTCTCTATTTTTTAATTTACATATTACAATTAAAAAGAAACAACATTTCATGTAAAATTATTTCTATTTATGTTAAATAAAACGTACTTGGTTTTTTCAAATATGTTTGAAAAGTCAAAGATAAACTATATTGTAGAACTATGAAGTAGAATCTGACGTTCCGCAGAACCAACTTAGCGAACTACATCAAATACGAAAACCAAGACACGTAAAGGTGTATAAAACCAACCAACGCACGCACGCACGCACACACGCACATACGCACGCACACACACAGGATGTGACGTAGCCACTGTTAAATACCATGCACCACTGGAGGAAACGAAGGAGTGGGCGGGGCATGGGAACAAACGTGTTTGCTACATGTGTATATCTCCAGCAGATATTTAAAACAAGCGTTAGTGTGTTATGTGACATTGACGGTGCAGTTCTGTGAGGTTGTACTAAAGCAGCTTGTGGACCAGGTGGTGGTGGGGTTGACGAGGGAATATAGGCAGAAGGGTGGTTGTGATGCGGCTGGCGATATCTCATGTAGGGTTCGTGACGTTGTTCGTATTCGTACACATCCTCGTCACCGTAGAATTCTTCTCCTTCATAAGGGGCATGATGACCACCAACACGGTAAGAAGTGTTTGGGATAGCTTCTGTTGACCTGTAATGTGAATAACGATTATTACTGGATCCAGAGTCGTATCCACCCTCATAGTGATAAGGCTGACGGTTGACAGGAAGTGGAGAGAAGTGGTGGTGTTGTCGTTGATGATGATGTTGTGGTGGTCGATTACGAGGGCGGTGGTTGTTGATGGTGGTGATGATTTGGTTGTTCTCAGAGGACCCAGCTATGTCTTTTTGCAAGTACTGCTGCCTACGTCACTGCTGTCGTCGTATCTGCTACCACCACCGTTGTTAACCGTTTGACGTATGTCACCAATCTTTTTTTCTTGGACAGGGGCAGCCGATGTCGCTGTTTGATGTTCAAGATCTGATCTTTTAAATTTTGAAACTATTTTCTCGTCAATAGGTCTTTTTCGTTTCTTGTCAACAAAAGGTATTAATGTAGTTGCGTCATCGACGACAGTAGTTGTTGAAAACATGATAGTGTTTCAGATTGAAAGTTTAACTGAATTAAGTTGTGTCTAGCTTTCTACACCGAACAATGACTGACGCCGTCCGTGCTTCCCATTTATACCAGGTGTTGTGTATACAAGGAGGAGGGAGGGGGGGGGTGTACAAGTGATGTGTCATGTATCATGTGGGCGGAGTAAATGAAAAAAATATCCAGAACTAACAACACGAATTAAGCGAGGCAGAGGGCGGGTTGGGCGTGGATATCGGATAGGGGCGGAGCAACGTCAGTGAAGAGAGATGGACGGCACAAGCGAGTAGAATTGGTGCCCGTTAAGACTGAAAATATACATTCACATCATGAAAACAAACACTACATTCACACTAAGCAATTTTTTTCTCTTATAGTTGAGAATGTACGAGAGCGGGACGCTGAATGCTGGGTTGAGAGCGGAAGGGTGAATGTGTGTTTTAGACTCGCCACTAGCCCGATTCTGAGGCGAGCGGGACGCTGAATGCTGGGTTGAGAGCGAAAGGTGAATGTGTGTTTTAGACTCGCCAGTAGCCCGATTCTGAGGCGAGCGGGACGCTGAATGCTGGGTTGAGAGCGAAAGAGTGCATGTGTGTTTTAGACTCGCCAGTAGCCCAATTCTGAGGCGAGCGGGACGCTGAATGCTGGGTTGAGAGCGGAAGGGTGAATGTGTGTTTTAGACTCGCCAGTAGCCCGATTCTGAGGCGAGCGGGACGCTGAATGCTCAGTTAAGAGCGGAATGGAGAATATGTGTTTTAGACTCGCCAGTAGCCCGATTCTGAGGCGAGCGGGACGCTGAATGCTCAGTTAAGAGCGGAAGGGTGAATGTGTGTTTTATACTCTCCAGTAGCCCGATTCTGAGGCGAGCGGGACGCTGAATGCTGGGTTGAGAGCGGAAGGGTGAATGTGTTTTAGACTCGCCAGTAGCCCGATTCTGAGGCGAGCGGGACGCTGAATGCTCAGTTGAGAGCGGAAGGGTGAATGTGTGTTTTAGACTCTCCAGTAGCCCGATTCTGAGGCGAGCGGGACGCTGAATGCTGGGTTGAGAGCGAAAGAGTGAATGTGTGTTTTAGACTGGCCAGTAGCCCGATTCTGAGGCGAGCGGGACGCTGAACGCTGGGTTGATTTGATTTGATTTGATTAATCTATTACGCCGTGAGCGTCAAACAAGTATACAAAAGTTGTGGTATACAGTAATTATAGAGCGAAAGAGTGAATGTGTGTTTTAGACTGGCCATTAACCCGAGAGCGGGACACTGACACTATACTAACTAAATTCAGAATCGGAAGCTTTGGAAGACAAAGACACACATTCACTTCAATCAAAGGTAGACGACATTCATTCAGTACGAACTAAATTCAGAATCGGAAGCTTAGGAAGACAAAGACACACATTCACCTCATATAAGGTTAGATGACATTCAGTACGAACTAAATTCAGAATCGGAAGCTTTGGAAGACAAAGACACACATTCACTTCAATCAAAGGTAGACGACATTCATTCAGTACGAACTAAATTCAGAATCGGAAGCTTCGGAAGACAAAGACACACATTCACCTCAAATAATTTTAGACGACATTCATTCAGTACGAACTAAATTCAGAATCGGAAGCTTTGGAAGACAAAGACACACATTCACTTTAATCAAAGGTAGACGACATTCATTCAGTATGAACTAAATTCAGAATCGGAAGCTTCGGAAGACAAAGACACACATTCACCTCACATAAGGTTAGATGACATTCAGTATGAACTAAATTCAGAATCGGAAGCTTCGGAAGACAAAGACACATTCACCTCACTACTGCCCAGTAGCCCGATTCTGAGGCGAGTTGAAGAGCGAGACGCTAAATGCCATACCATGTGTTTAATCTCGCGCGGTAAATGCAAGGTTGAGAGCGGAAGGGTGAATATGTGCTTTATTCTCGCAAGTAACCCGATTCTGAGAGCGGGACGACGCTGAATGAGAGCGGAAGGAAGGGACTTGCTTGCTGCTTCTTGACAACGCTAACGCGGCAGCGTGCGCTCCGTTTGTTGTTGCTACCACATGCTGGTGGTGACACACATGGCACATGCTGGTGGTGACACAATAGCATGGCAGCACCTGATTTTCCCCCCGTCCCCCCATGACAAATGAAGATATCTTTCTCTTATCATATAGTCTTTTATTTATAATTCACAGAATTCAACCTGATTAGTTACGACGACGACGTCTAGAAGGTAATAGAAACAATATCACGCAAACTATCTACAAACCATTTTTAAATTATTTCTTATCTTATACAGAATCGCTTTAAGTAATCCTAGTTAGTGACAATGTGTTCCATTTATTTCGGCAGCAAGACCGCGAACTCAAAATCAAGAATAGTTAATGTGCATCCTTGACCCTGTACAGATCCGGACCCCACTCTAATTCTGATTCGTCACATGCATATGTCGTGACCCACAAAAAATTATCATATCAAATCAAACCACATCCAAATTCAGACTCCTATTCCCAAAACTCCGTTTGTTGACATCAATCTTCATTTCATAACGGTTCAGAGTCGTATTACATCAGCACGTACAAATCCGGACCCCACTCTAACTCTGACTCGTCACATGTATATGTCGTGAACCACGTCCACATCAATCTTCATTTCATAACGGTTCAGAGTCGTAATACATCAGCACGTACAAATCCGGACCCCACTCTAACTCTGACTCGTCACATGTATATGTCGTGACCCACGTCCAAATTCAGACTCCTTCTCCTCAATAGATTCCATTTGTTGACAAAACTAACTTATCAGTCTTGATAATCAACTTCAAATATATGCAACCCATATATACCACCCACATCCAAATTCAGATCCCAGTTGAAATTTACACATTTTATACATCTGTCATAATCCCGTCCAAATCCGGACCCAACTTTACCTACATTTGTGTTGTGTGTGTGTGTGCGGGTGTGTGCGGGGTGGTGTACGAGAAGAGAGGGATGGGGTGGGTGTTCAACGGCGTTCGATATGCGTGGCGCGCGCCTCCTCGAAGATGATGAACAAACTGACAGATGCCGCCTTTGTTGACCATCAGTTTAAAAGAAGCGTGCAAGCTAATGTTTAATTTAGTAGGTTCCCAACCCGTACCAGATATTATTGTGTGTACATGACCCAATTATAGCGTCTGTTGGTCTCTCCCAAAGTTGTGCGTGCGTGATTACAAATATTTAAGCTTACATTACATTCTCGCATATGCATTAGCAAGAGTGCATGCACTTATTGTTGATCAGTGATTGTGATTATTATTTTCTTTTAATTTTTCAGACTTCAAAATGTGTGACGCAGCGAAAATTGTTTCCAGTCTTGGAACCGCATTTGCTTCTAAAAAACCGAAGAAGAAACCTCTGCGAAACATACTCGAAAAACAACTGGAGGAATACCAGCAGCAAATCTTATTATCAAGTGCCAAAATATTTCTGTTTTTCAAAAAAACCCATATGTGAAATAGCCCTGTTCAAATATCTGTTGAATGTCACACCGATTTGCAAAGAGAAAAAAAATGCAGAGATGAAGAAATTGTTGACAAAGGCTATCCATAACAAGGCATACGCTGATACACCCAGTGATCGCCTCTACTCCATGGGAGAATGCTACTACACATTGCTGAATTGCACAGACATGCGTAAGTTTTTTAACATTTTTTTTTTGTTATTGATATGATTTTTTTTTGTATTTAGATGTTTGATTTTTAAGATTTTAATTTTCTTAACCATTTTTTTTCATTTCAGTCGATGCAGGTTCCAAAGAAGGTCTTAAAACATCCATGAAATCAGCACTGAATATAGAATGGCAAAATGCAAGTCCGCAACTGTCAACCAAGGTGATAGTATCATGAACTTCTGTCATAATGTGAATAACTTACTTAAAAGTTTTGATTTGCAAAATTGTGATTTTCGAAATCTGATCCTGAATACGTTCATACGCGAAGATTTCATCCCAGTTCACCGGTTTAATCAGACGATTTGTGAGATGACCTTTGAAACTCTGAAGTCTATTAATATCGATTTACAATTTTGTCAACTGCACGACATCCCAGACAACGTAAAGAACAAACGCCAAATGGCAGACATCGAAAGATCGAACACCTGCAGCAAATGTCAAATGTCATTGAGTGTTATCCGCGCCAAGGAGTGGCTGACCCGAAACATGGACGTCCCCAATCCTAAATTACGATCGCTCTTCATCCAACATGCCTTTACTGAAAATTGGAACCTAAATCAAGAGACTATCCATGCGGCTATGCAGAAAGGAGTCAATGTTGTCATTCAAGAAGTTTTTTGTTCCATCATCAATTTCATGAAATACATGTCCATGATAAGCGAGTCTTCCTCCATGCTCCTGAAAAGCCATGTCAGACAGTAAGAGGCAAACACCACCAACCACACGTCTCCGCCAAAGTGTTACATGAAGCGTTGTTACACTCGTACAATCTGGACATGCCCGTCAATGATTCAAAACCACCCCAAAGAAAGATCGAAGTAGTGGAAATATCAATTCCAGTACAGACCACTTCTAGAAAACGCTCCAAATTTTCGATGTCAGAAATTCGGTCCTCCCTATGGTGATCACAGTACCTGCCAAAATTTGATATCTAAAGATGGAGCAACAGCCTTAGGTGAAACGCTTCGCAAGCAATTCGAAGATACTCACGGATCAAACACATTCACCAAAAGGGTGACCGAAAGAGTAACACCTATCCCAACTTCACCAAAATGTATGAGAACACAGACGCCCAGTTGAACGCGCTACGGCACGCGATCATAGCCCAATATCGTTCATGGATGTCGGTAACATCTACTCCCTTGCGAATCACCTGTATGGTTCCATCATGTCAGTGGATCAGCTCTTCATCAATCATCAGTTTGATAAAGATATCATTGATGTCGACTCGAAAACCATGACCGGTGGTATAATCACCAAGGCGCTGGATGACAGTGGTAAAACCCAGTCCAACCTGTTTACCAATGCTACACCTTTTGAAATGTTTGTCCTGAACACCATCATGAACAAAATAATACTAGTGGTTCCATCATGTTTACTACGCATTGCTGTGAAAACAAGTGCGCTGAAGCGACTCAACCATCACATGAGGTAGTGAGTAGCAACAACAAGAAAACATATTGGGCAAGCACGAAACAGCGTTAAAAGATCTCAACAAAGAAATCCCCTTGCTTTCTCTTTATTACAAGAAATGACAGGATAGTTTTGAACAACGTCTTTACGTTTCTCAACAGTCACTTCACCCACAACGATTACAAGATCAAGTTGCATCATCTCAACCAAATGATCAGAAATGTAAACCATAAACTACATCTAGACGACTTCGTTCTCATGGGTATCGACATCACCTATTTGCTCTCCCGATTCATTTACATTCACCTGTGCATCAGTAACATGGTGACATCACACCATGAACCTGCACTTCTACATCTGCTACGAACAAATGTATGTGTTCGTGCGCGAAATCGGTCTCGATAGGAGTGAGTTTCTGCAAGAGTTCTTCTTGCTGAACAAGGACGATGCCGCAGAACGGTGCTTAGAATGGGGCCTCTACCGTCTCGGATTTTTGTCGCCTTCTCGTGAGCTTCCACCCATCTTTGAATTAGATGTCAACAAACACCTCTACGGAGTCGATGCAAGCCAAATGACTATCAACAGCATTCCAACGTTGTCAAATCTGAACGCAGAAAAAAGAAGAAAACACCCGCTGATGTTCATGATAACACTAGTGATGATAATGATGATAAAAACAAGGATGTTCCTACAGTGATTAAAGTAGTCACACGTCCCGAAAAACCCATTCTGTGTGTTCTGAATGATGATGATGATGTCTTTGATAAAGACATAGTAATCGGAACGATCGAATCCCAATCACAGCATGACAGGAGTTACAATTCTTCAGATGATGATGATCTGCCTATCAGAAGGATTCAAGATTCAGATCTGCGTGAATTGATCAAACCCAAAATTTCATGGCGTAAATTCATAGAAAGATCCAATTCCGAAAACAAAGTTGCAGCGATTCTTCTTCATCAAAGAGTAAGAGGATCAAAAAGATTTGAGTGTAAGTCGTCACCGCTCAACTCACAGAGGTTCTAGTGTTAAAAAGAGCGGTGTGCACATCCCAGTACAGCAGTGACGACGTCCAGAGATTCTGGTGAAAAAGCGTGTGCATCCCAGTTCAGCAGCAACAGAGGCGACGACATCCAGGGTTCTGGTGAAAAACAGGAGCGTGCATCCCACTTCAGCAGCAGAGGAGGAGGCGAAGACGTCTACATTGCAAGATGAAGAATCTACATCCAGTACAACAACGCATCAAGAGTCAGAATTTTTGAAAATAAAGCCAAAGAATACGTCATGATGCGAGAAGCAATGATGGCGACGGTACCCTCCTCCGTTGATATGAGTGCACAGACATCTGAAATCAAAAACCACACAAGAAAAGAATCATTAAAGAGATGATGATGATGACAACAGACCAAAAAGAAGAGTACATCAACACCACTAAGAAAACTCGAGAAGAGGACGATTACCTACCGGACCTCAATAAAATAATATTTAAACCAACTGAAGAAGATCACACTCGAAAATACAAGAAGAAAAATAAAAAAGATAGAGACCGAGAAAACGGAGAGAGTGTCAAGGGAGAAAAAAAAAGACGAAAAGAAGTAAATGGATATCAACGAGAGCGACCCAAGTCACAAGAGCGAGAGCAACGAAAGCGACCCAAGTCACAAGAGCAACGAGAGCGACCCAAGTCACAAGAGCGAGAGCAACGAGAGCGACCCAAGTCACAAGAGCAACGAGAGCGACCCAAGTCACAAGAGCGAGAGCAACGAAAGCGACCCAAGTCACAAGAGCAACGAGAGCGACCCAAGTCACAAGAGCGAGAGCAACGAGAGCGACCCAAGTCACAAGAGCGAGAGCAACGAGAGCGACCCAAGTCACAAGAGCGAGAGCAACGAGAGCGACCCAAGTCACAAGAGCAACGAGAGCGACCCAAGTCACAAGAGCGAGAGCAACGAAAGCGACCCAAGTCACAAGAGCGAGAGCAACGAAAGCGACCCAAGTCACAAGAGCGAGAGCAACGAGAGCGACCCAAGTCACAAGAGCGAGAGCAACGAAAGCGACCCAAGTCACAAGAGCGAGAGCAACGAGAGCGACCCAAGTCACAAAAGCGAGAGCAACGAGAGCGACCCAAGTCACAAGAGCGAGAGCAACGAGAGCGAAAGCTACGAGAGCGATCATCATCGACACAAGAGCCAAGCACAACAAGAGAGACAAAAAAGACAAAAGTTAGAGCGACAAAAGTTAGAGGAACAAGAGCAACAAAAGTTAGAGGAACAAGCACAACAAGAGAGACAAAAGAGACAAGAGTTAGAGCGTCAAAAGTTAGAGGAACAAGCACAACAAGAGAGACAAAAGATACAAGAGTTAGAGCGTCAAAAATTAAAGGAACAAGAGCGTCAAAAGTTAGAGGAACAAGAGCGTCAAAAGTTAGAGGAACAAGCACAACAACAAAAAAAGTTAGAGGAACTAGAGCAACAAAAGAAACGAGATGAACTAGAGCAACAAAAAAAAAAGTTAGATGAACTAGAGCAACAAAATAAACGAGATGAACTAGAGCAACAAAAGAAACGAGATGAACTAGAGCAACAAAAGAAACGAGATGAACTAGAGCAACAAAAGAAACGAGATGAACTAGAGCAACAAAAGAAACGAGATGAACTAGAGCAACAAAAGAGACGAGAGTTAGAGCAACAAAAGAAACAAGATGAACTAGAGCAACAAAATAAACAAGATGAACTAGAGCAACAAAAGAGACGAGATGAACTAGAGCAACAAAAGAGACGAGAGCAGCAAAAGAGACAAGATGAAGAAGAACGCCAAAATGAACAACGAAAAGAGCAAGAACAAGCTGTTAAAAATCTACAGTTAATAAACAGCCAACACAATGATTTTGAAACTATTGAAACACCACCACAACCACATTTCTTCAAAAGATCATCATTACAGCAGAATGAAATATATTCTGTTTGTTTCAACACACCGGGACCGGGTACTCCAATTGGCATCATACCCAGACAGTCATCACCCGTTTACGACGCTTACGATTGTGAATTGAACACGCCTATGCCAGTCGAGAATCATACTCCAAAAACTATCTCATTCAGAAATGATGAAGTGATGGAGGAAGAAGACCAACAACTTTTCTCTCATCATTCACTCTCACCCATAGCAGCGTCTGTTGTTCCACCCTCATCGACATATAATACTAAACCTAACATCGACCCATTAGCGGCAGCGCAAGAATTAATATTCGGTTCACCGAACACAGCAGTGGCGCAAAACTTTATTGTAGATTCACCGAACACAAATGACAACAACATCATTCACCAGCAGCCATCGCCTTCCTCTGCAGCATCCAGCAGCGGCGGCGTTGGCGGAAATTGAGTGGTTGTAGTACGTCTCAACCCATCCAATCCGTGCAGGTTTCTCCTTACAATTCATCAGATGCCTCTTCATCATCTTACACTAGATTTAGTGGTGGTGGATCATCCCCTTCTTACACACAATTGACCAATATGTCAAACCAGGTTTATTATATTCCATTTCAACAACAAATAGGATTTATTCATCAACAATCTGTTTCTTCTCATCCTCCTCCTCTTAAACAAAACTCACCCTGTTCTTATTCAACTTTCAATAATACACAACAGCAGTCTCATTCCCTTTATTGCTCTGGCTCATCAACAACAGTCCCATTCACCTTTGTCTACTAATGCTGCTCAACAACAACAATCTCATTCACCGTTCAACACTCAACAACAATCACCTTATACCCAACCATCTCCTCCTTACACACACACCCAACCATACTGATGCAGCAGCAGATGTCTCCTCCTACCCACAACAACATGAACATGACACACTCCCACCACTTCCCTACTGCCACCACTACTGCTGCTGCGTCATCAACGACGTCCCCACCGGTGATGCTGATTGCTACTGAACCACCCCCACCCTCATTCGCACCACCTTACCCTACTGAACCTTACATACAACAGCAGCAGCAGCAGCACAATGAGCAAGTGTCTGAGATTGATATGTTAATAAAAAAATTATTGTAAACCCAATATCATATATTTTGCATCCATGTACATCAATAACCTATGTCTGCCAAAGACATTTCAATATGTACAAATTATCCATGTATATCAATAACCTAAGTCTGCCAAAGGCATTTCAATATGTACAAATTATAATCAAAAGGACCTTTGTATTTATGTATATCAATAACCTAAGTCTGCCAAAGACATTTCAATATGTACAAATTATAATCAAAAGGAATAAGTCTATTTTTGACACATATCAAAAGGTCCTTCATTTGTCTTAGGTTTAAGCAATGTACAACTATGTTATTAGATAAGAGAGAGAAAGAGTGAGTTTGATGATGAGCTTCCAGTTTACCTTGCTTAGGTGGACATGTTTTCTGTTAGAAAACATGAGTACAAATATAACCACCGAATTTTTAGGTTTTAGATTTATTAAGATGAAGATACCTAATAAAATGGGCATTTACTACTTTCCACCTTGGATGAAACTCATCAAGAGTGTACAAAGTGAACCCCCATCCCTATTTTATAGAATAATAAAATCATTGATCTAATTTTTTGTATATATACCCAATATTCCTTCCTTTTATATTATCCTTGTATCCCGTTATCACAATTACATCCAAATAAAACTTCATTTATTCCGTTCTTACCTAACACAGGAAGTACCCTATTGGATGGAAATATGTCACAATGGAACACATTCGAAGAAATGATAAAACTTTTATTAATGAAACTAAAAATATGATTTCTAGTGCTGACAGAAAAATATAATTTTAAGGAGGCAGGTAAATTAACAACTGAAAAACAGATCGTCCTCGAATCGATGTTCGATCCTAACACAAAATCGGCTTTCCTGAGTATGTGCATCGAAGGCACCGCTGAGACACGTGGACTCATGATGGCTGAACACATTTCGAGATTGGTGAACTACTCTTCCAATGATATCAACGAACAGAATTTCTGGTCAATGTGTTAACGAGGAGGAAGAAGACAGGATTGGTCCACCACCGAAGAAGCGACAACAAGTTGACGTAGTAACGTCGGCCTTAATGGCACCTGTGTGTTACTGTGTGGACGACGAGAACGCCGTCTCGCTGGAGATCTACGCTCTTGCACTCGATCTCTCCAAAAATCTTAACAACAAAAGTAAAGTAGATAAACATGTTGCTAAAGCAGTTCAAAAATGTTACAGAGAAGTAGTTGATCAAAAAACAGGGCTACCTAGACTTCACAGTCTGTATTTTCTGAGATCCATGATGAACTTCATGGGTTTCATCAACAATATGTGCACTGGCGACGGAGAAATGGTTCATCACCTGGTCCAAACCATAACATCTATTGGGTTAAACATGACTCCAAAAACTGTCGTTGTTTTAGTTGGTTTAGGAAACAACTTAAAATCATCTGTTGTCAACATCGCCAAACATACTTGGTGGGATTCCTACACCGACATGGGTGCAGAAGCGCTGGTTGGAAAGGGTGATTGTTCTTCATCTGATGCTAAATTGGCTTATGTGGCTGGCAAGAAACAAATATTCGTCATCGAAGAGGTCGGGTATCAGGGGCCGTACAATCATAACAATGCTAAAAAAACAGTCAAAGCTACAGTTGATGGTGCAGGGTTAACTGCTGATGCCAATAGGATGGTAGCCTATCGGTTGTGGTCGCGAGTGTCTCAGCGAGTAATTGGTAATAACCACGACAACACCAATCTTAATAATAACAACAATAACAACAATGATGATGATGACGACGACGACGATGATGATGAGGAATTAACGTTACCTCAACCACATCATGAGTTTCCTGATATTATAAGTGGCATGTCTCAAGTAGTCATGTGGTGGAATTTAAATTTAGGTTCCGTCATTTTTAAGATGTCTAAAGAAAAGAGTTTAAACAGTATAATCTCCATGGGAGAAATACCGTATAGTATACATTCTCCTGAACTGTTGGATACATCAAAATGGTTTCAAGACACTGATCCTTTACTTCGCAATTCAAAGATCATAGAAGATCATCTTGCAATGCAAGTAGATGAAGAGCAGTGGCCTAGTTTATCTTCATCGGAGAGAGTAGGACGTTACCTTAACATCATTCGCAAAGATACTTCAAATCAACTAAGACCTTTTGCAGACTGTGTCAAACACTTCAAGCGTTTATTAATCTTATTCGCAGCCAAAGCAGCAGATGATAATGATGTACAATAATGAGGCATTGGATGTCATCACGACTTTAGTCAATGACCGAAGCAAGAATGATAGGATACACCAACGCCAATTTTCAAAAGAAGAGGTAATGAAATATTTACAACTTGATACGTTGAAATACAATCAGCTAATCAAATTGAATTAAATTCTCAAGTTGGAGAATCGTTATTATGGTGCGTGTGGTCAAACTAAGAATGAACAAAAGGAAAAAGAAGAAGACTGCTGTTATTGTTGCGACTGCCAAAGCCACGCGACGGCGACCAAAAATTTATCATCCAGTCCAATCCAATACCCGCCACCGCCGCATTATGATGATGATGCATCCAACAGGTACATGCAAAGTCTAGTGGAAGCCCGTTACATTGATTTCCTGAATCGCCAAGCTTGTATCCCTCCGATCGCAAGAGCGGCGGCGGCGGCGTCGGCGTCAACATCTGGAAGCGCAAGCGTGTTCGGTGCTCACTCATACGTACCTCCACACCGAAGATGGAATCACCTGTTGGTCGTATTTAACATCGATGTAATTGCCAAAAAAAAAAATGTAGATTTCCAGAAATTGAAATACTTCCCTTTGTATTACACACATTGTTCCGAAAGTTAGAATTGAAATCCGAAGTGGTCAGCAATCATGTCAAACCGTCAAAGAGACAAGACAACAGCGATATTTGGTGCGTTGTAAGTTACAATCTATAGAGTCATCACCTCTCAGACAACGCGATGCGTTACGCTAGTGAGGTTCTGGGACTGTCGGTTATACAGCATACAGTTGAATGATCTCCCTATCGAAGATAAAGATATAATGCGTCTGTTACAGACTTGGACTGTATCTTCCAAAATTGTATATTCCACTAGACCGAACAACAACAATGAAGAAGAAGAACGTCTGGCTTCGAGAGACAGAGACACAATATGTTCTTTGGGAGTGTGGGCCTTACGCAACGCTGTGCGTGTCCGTCCCAACGTAATGGACGATTCGTTTCTACCCTCCTTTCCAGTTCCGTTGAATCTAATATTGAAACAAGATGAGAGATATAGTAGTGATAGTTTTAAAGACCTAAAATATTACAAATCATTCAAAGATAGTTTTGTCAACACTATCGAAAAATATGCCGAAGAAATGAGCGCTGTTAAAAGTAAATTGAAAGGTTCATTGAAATCAGAACCGCTAGTAGCTTCCGATAGTCAACCCGTTTCCGTGGCCACAAAGGATATAACTGCAACCCTTGACACTGTCAATCCACTAGGTGGTGATCCCACAGATTTAATACTTCTCAGTAAATCTTACCTAAGTGATTTAAATAAACAATCGTATACAAATTTGTCGTATTTTCAGTTGACGTCATACGACAAAATTTAAAGACGTCCGTCAGTTACATCGTCTGAAACTGTGAACGGTTCATGTTAAAATCACGCGCTGAACATCTGAGAAATATAACCAATCATGGATTTTATGAATATGAATACTGTAACTATGTTGGTACTCGCATTGCTAGTAATTGTTGTTGCGGTCATGTTGGTGTCCGGCATGGCAACGAGGCAGACATACATCAAGAAAGCACACATTGATACTTCACCCATCTGATTTCCCGTGTCCGTCTCCTTCAATGCTAAGGCACCAGTTGTCGTCAAGGATGTATTTGCTTCTCCATTGGGTGAAATCGCCATCCTGTCAACAGATGCTGAAGTCGAAGCTAATAAATCAGATGTTGTATTCCAATTTGTGCCTGTGACACCCGTATATGCTGACACTCTACCTCAAGAATTGTGCATGGTCAAGATTTACAACAGAACCAAACACGATCTTCACTTTTCAGGTGGATACACTGACTTGAACGTCAGCACTGTTGGAATAAATTCAGTTATATCCCCAGCCAATAGTTTGGACAATAACTCATCATTGTCTTCCACTGTCGTCGTCGCTGGAGAGTCAAAAGTAACTTACTTTGCTAGAATTAAGAACGAAACTTTGATCAGCAAACATATTATCGTAATGAACCATTTGTACGTCACTCGTCACATTCATTAACTGTAAAAGAAAATAAAGAAATATGGATTTAATCTTTCATCTATTTTATTGGTGTGCCTTCAGGATGAGAAAGTAAAGTAGTCACATTTTTTTTTTAAGTTATTCTTTTTTAAAATTTTATTGTCAACATACCTAATATAAATTTCTCTGTGTAGATCCGAACCCCACTCTAAAGATACCTAATGTACATTCCCCTATGTAGATCTGGACCTACCTAATGTACATGACCCTATGTAGATCCGGACCCCACCCCATTCTGAAGTTAATGATCAGGTTGATACCATAGATTTATATCATTGGAAGAGTAGTTCACCAATCTCGAAATGTGTTCAGCCATCATGAGTCCACGTGTCTCAGCGGTGCCTTCAATGCACATACTCAAGAAAGCCGATTTTGTGTTAGGATCGAACATCGATTCGAGGACGATCTGTTTTTCAGTTTGAATCTTACACCTGACATACATGTCTGATTTAAGATTGATATTTTCTAATCTGCCACCCAACAGAAAATTACCGTCGATAAGAAAAAATCTGTTGTTATCGACGCTTATACACGATGTTTTGGAATTCACCATTTTAAAACACTTAACAGATTATTGGAAGAACGATGGTTGTTAAGCTGCCTGTGGAAGCGTGCACTCATGAACTTGGACAGACAGGCAACGCCGGTGTTGGTACATGACAATCGTAGATGATGGGCTCGCATGAGGAACCATTTCATAGAGACGACCGGGTTAGCCAGGTACGGCACGACATTGGAGACATTCTCTCTCTTTCTTTTCGGTGAACACATGCAAGTAGGAATAAGGCGATTTCTTTTTGTCTACTTGTTGTTGTTTTTCCATCTTAGAAGCAAACACAATCGATGTCCAATCGGTCAACAGAATATTATACGGAAGATTATCTTTCAGTACATTCAAACAATACTTGAGAGTGACAAGATAAGATTGGTTTTTACATTCTGTGAATTCGTCGTCATAGATAACGTAACCTCTTCAGACGCATGTGGTATCTCAGAGAATATTCATTGGCTTTTTTTCGAAAAGGCGGTGGTGACAGTCCCGTCGTCGTCACCGTTCCTTCATCAGATGAGGAGGAAGAGGAGGAGGTCCGTTGCACATGTTGCATGTTCATGAGGATATGACGGGCATTGTAATTGTCGTTGACGGGAGAGTAAGCGGAGGTGAGAGTGCCGTATACGGAATGGAGAATGGTAGTACAGTGGTTGTGATCATTGAGAGATGCTTCTCTAGCGTTCTTCATAGTGTTCTCGCTACCTTTATTGTTGGATACAACGTGAATAGAATCACCACTAGTTTTCATGACTAAATCATTATCATATAATCTTATTGATCTTTCACAACCTTCATCGGAAACCACACTGTCGAAAACACCATACTTTAATGCATGTATCAGTTCATCATAACACGTGTTGATTGAATCCAATTCTAACACTTCTTCTCGGCCGGTATAGTCTGTGTCCACAGTCACACACCCATCATCCGTTTGGTAATCGCTGAGGTCCATGCTTGTACCGGGTGTGAAGCTAAACGTTGCTCCGTTGGTGAACTTACTTGTCGTGAAAGACCCAGTCTCATCATATTCACTGGTCAGAAACTCTCGACTCAGAATTGCCTTGTCGACCAGCTCAGGGTTGACAACGCTCAACACGTTAAGATTTTCTAAGCCGCCGCCGCCGCCACCACCTTGTTGATGGTGGTGTTTGGCAATGTCAATATGCAGGTTCCGGAGATGAATGAGAGGTACCATATTGCGGAGACACTCTGAAATCATTTTCTCAGAAACAAATTTAGTCTTCCGAAGCTTCAGATTCTGTTAACACTCCAATTAAGAATTGGATGCATCATAACTGAAAAACACACATTCGCCTTAAGGGATCGAAGTGAATGTGTGTTTTAGTCTTCCGAAGCTTCAGATTCTGTTCACACTCCAATTAAGAATTGGATGCATCATAACTCAAAAACACACATTCGCCTTAAGGGATCGAAGTGAATGTGTGTTTTAGTCTTCCGAAGCTTCAGATTCTGTTCACACTCCAATTAAGAATTGGATGCATCATAACTCAAAAACACACATTCGCCTTAAGGGATCGAAGTGAATGTGTGTTTTAGTCTTCCGGAGCTTCCGATTATGTTAAAACTCCAATTGGAAGATTTGATTTGATAAATTTAATACACCCATGGGAAGCCGAACGCAGAGAAAGACAATAAGAAAAGTCAAAGACACATTCATCTCGATAGAGTTTATTTTCAGTTACGTTATTACATCTGGATCTGTATCAAATTATCATCAACTACATCAACTACAAAGTCATTATAGAGTTTGTATTATGTTACAGTTGAATGTAGTCTAACCTTGATTGAGTTGAATGTATGTCTTTGTCTTGCGAAGCTTCCGACTCTGAAATCAGTTATCGTCAAATATCTCGAGGTCTCCGTCCGATTCTGATCTAGCGAAGTTTGCTACTGTTTCGCTACTTGTCAATTCACCGTTGCCAGCAACGAGTAAAGTCAGCCGAGACCCTGTGAGCCACTGCAGCTCGCTAGCAGCTCACCCCCCACCGTTTTGAACCCCACCGCCCAACACCCGAGCCGAGAAACTCTCGGCTAACTGGCCGGGAGTGACCCGATGAGGTGTTCCCCCCCCTAAAAAGTCCACTTACGGCTCAAACCGGGCGACCGGACCGCCCGATTCTGCACCTGTTAGGGATGAAATGCGTGACGCGAGCGCGCCGATATCGTGAGTTACCACTGAAAGTCAGAATGCGACGCTTCCTCCTCCCGATTTGGAGCGTAGGGATAACTGAACTATTTTAACGGATGGGTTTCGGTCACGACGGTCGACGATTTGGACCATTCGGGAGGCAGAATCGGTCGCGCTCGTCACCCTATATGTTCACAGGTGTGCTCAAGGCACTTCGCTACACGCTAGATGCGCTACTAAGGTGACTTAGGACCGTCACTGGTAACGCTGGGGAGGTCGTCGTCAAAAACCCCCCATAGCCCTTACACCCCCGCTTACCCTCCACCCCCCGCATCTCTTAATTTTAAGAATCGGGCATTTTCAAACACATGTTCACCTCACACAAGGTTAGACGACATTCAGTACGAACTAGATTCAGAATCGAAAGCTTCGGAAGACAAAGACACACATTCACCTCACACAAGGTTAGACGACATTCAGTACGAACTAGATTCAGAATCGAAAGCTTCGAAAGACAAAGACACACATTCAACTCACACAAGGTTAGACGACATTCAGTACGAACTAGATTCAGAATCGGAAGCTTCGAAAGACAAAGACACACATTCAACTCACACAAGGTTAGACGACATTCAGTACGAACTAGATTCAGAATCGGAAGCTTCGAAAGACAAAGACACACATTCAACTCACACAAGGTTAGACGACATTCAGTACGAACTAGATTCAGAATCGGAAGCTGCGAAAGACAAAGACACACATTCAACTCACACAAGGTTAGACGACATTCAGTACGAACTAGATTCAGAATTGGAAGCTTCGGAAGACAAAGACACACATTCACCTCACACAAGGTTAGACGACATTCAGTACGAACTAGATTCAGAATTGGAAGCTTCGGAAGACTAAGACACACATTCACCTCACATAAGGTTAGACGACATTCAGTACGAACTAGATTCAGAATTGGAAGCTTCGGAAGACAAAGACACACATTCAACTCACACAAGGTTAGACGACATTCAGTACGAACGAACTAAATTCAGAATCGGAAGCTTCAGAGGATAAAGACACACATTCAACTCACACAAGGTTAGATGACATTCAGTACGAACTAGATTCAGAATCGGAAGCTTCAGAAGACAAAGACACACATTCACCTCACACAAGGTTAGACGACATTCAGTACGAACTAGATTCAGAATCGGAAGCTTCGGAAGACAAAGACACACATTCACCTATTAGCATCATCATCGTCGTCATTCTCCTCCTCCTCCTCCTCCTTCGGAAGTTGAAGAGTCATCATGCCGGCGTCGCCGCCGCTGGTGTTCTTCGTCTCCGAATCCTCCTACCTCTTTTTTCTTGGTGTAATTCCACCATCGATTTTTTAACGAGTCAGCTGCCTGCGGGGGCAGATTAGCCACCCCACCAGTGGGAGAGAGACAATGCATCATGAAGTAATAAGCGCTCTGGAACATACCCGTTGTGAAAAACGACATTTTTTCAAGTGATAAAATAGAATGGAGATAGCGAGTCAACATTAGCAGGTTGTCGTGACTTATTGGTAACTTAGAGACATCAACGGAATTGGGAAGATAGACGATATCATCTGCTTGTTCGTCTCGGATGGGCATGTTCATCGTTTTGTGCTCAACTATAGATTTTAAAGCTTTGATTAATTATCGACGCTGAGATTCAATGGTTTGATTTTTGTTATGTCCTTCTCCTTTCTTATTGCTCTTCTTCTCAAAGGCTCTGGCATTTTCAAGGATGTTAATATTGACGCCTATGAGAAAGTTTCGAATACTAGGTAATCGACCATCACCTCTGTACTTGTCGTGGACGAACCGCATCACTCTACTCAACACGTGAATGGCATCGGCACTGGTGTATTTCCCTCCGCCTCTATCGTCCAACAAGTCTAAGATTCTCGGACAGAAAAGAGTGGTGATGTGTTCCTTCAACTGATCTAACTCATGGAGGTAACACCCCTGTGATTGATAGGAGAGACAACACCAATTCGCGCGTTATTTCCCGGCCGGCAGTGGACGAGTATAGACGTGAAGCAGACTTATCGTTTTGTCTGTTTTGCGTCCACAAGTGTCCGCTTTGATTGTTTAAATTCCTGTTGTTAGATATTTGCTTTTAATTTTTGAATGTTAGTCGCCTGAGATATGATTGCAATTAATATGGACCCGTACGCAGAAGTTTCTAACATGCCGGACGCGTATCGGACTAGTATCATTTCGTCTATTTTGGGTCCACAAGTGTCCGCTTTGCTGTTTATTATTCCTATGCTGTTAATTTTTAAATGCGAGTCGCCTGATTTATAATTCCAATTATATTGTACATATGTACATCAGTAATTAATTGCATGCAGAACTTTCAGACATGCCGTAAGCGTAACGGACTAGTACGGACGATATGATCGATGGAGTTACAAAAATCCGTTTGAGGCCGCGTAACGGACTAG